>NC_136611.1:25567768-25777768 GCF_933228915.1 Telmatherina bonti | reverse complement strand
TCACAGGAATGGCCCTGAGTTTGAAGCCAGAATCCGTCAGAATGAGATCAACAATCCAAAATTTAATTTCCTCAACCCCAATGATCCTTATCACGCTTACTATCGTCACAAAGTTAATGAATTTAAAGAGGGTAAAGCACAAGAACCATCTGCTGCAATTCCTAAGGTTATGCAGCAGCAGGCTATGCAGCAGTCACAGCAGCTTCCTCAAAAAGTAAGTATTAATTCGTAATTTAGTTTTCCTGCTTATGATTAGTAAATCTTTGTAATAACTGATGTTAATATTTATCAATAGGTGCAGTCACAGGTGATTCAGGAGACTGTGGTTCCCAAAGAGCCTCCCCCTGAGTTTGAGTTCATTGCAGATCCTCCATCAATTTCAGCATTTGACCTGGATGTCGTAAAGCTCACCGCCCAGTTTGTTGCTCGCAATGGCCGTCAATTTCTTACTCAGCTCATGCAGAAAGAACAGAGGAACTACCAATTTGACTTTTTGCGGCCACAACACAGCCTGTTTAACTACTTCACTAAACTGGTTGAGCAGTACACAAAGGTAACTTAACAGACTGTTTATTAGATATTTATTGGTATTTTTTGGCTTTGATGGTGATGCTTAACTGTATTTCAATCTTGCCTCTCAACTTTAAGATACTGATCCCTCCCAAAGGCTTATTGACCAAGCTCAAGAAAGAGGCTGAGAATCCAAAGGAGGTTATGGACCAGGTATTTTCTTTGAGGAAAATCCATCTAAGTAGGTGCTCAACGTACTACTTCCAAAGGCTAATTTATATCTGTCTTATGGCACAAACAGGTGAGGTACCGTGTGGAGTGGGCTAAGTACCAGGAGCGTGAGAGAAAGAAGGAGGAAGAGGAAAGAGAGAAAGAACGAGTTGCATATGCTCAAATTGACTGGCATGACTTTGTTGTGGTAGAGACTGTTGATTTCCAGCCCAATGAGCAAGGTAGTGTAACCACAATGAACATTAACAGTTCTAAGTGCTGCAAGATTTATTAATCTTTGTTGTTTCTTTTTTTTTTTTTGTTGTTGTTGTTGTTTTTTTGTTTCCCAAGGCCACTTTCCCCCACCGACTACTCCAGAGGAGCTTGGTGCTCGCATTCTTATCCAGGAACGTTATGAGAAGTATGGAGAAAGTGAAGAAGTGGAGATGGAGGTTGAGAGTGAGGATGAAGAGGATGTACGGGAGAATCGGGCTGATGGTCACCCATCACAACCTGATCAAGACACGCAAGTCCAGGACATGGATGAGGTGAAGATTTTTTTAAACATTGCTTAACTCCAAGTTTTACTTCCTTAAGACTTAAGTGCAAAAATATTGGTTTGTTTAATTTTTGTTTTGCATTTACATTACTGATCTACTGTTTAAAAGTATCAACTGCTGGTAAAACCATTACGCTGCTACTTCTTCAGGGATCAGATGATGAGGATGAAGGTGTGAAGGCTCCACTCCCACCAGACAATCCCATGCCGCCACCCCTGCCTCCCACTCCAGACCAGGTTATTATTCGCAAGGACTATGATCCCAAAGGTAAACACACTTCCTGAGACAGACAGTACCAAGTTTATAACAGGCTCATACTATGTATAATGTGCGTTAAAGTCATGCTTTTTTTCCCCCTGCAGCTTCCAAACCTCCACCCTCAGTGGCAGCTCTAGATGAGTATCTCATCTCACCAATTACTGGTGAGAAGATCCCAGCCAGTAAGATGCAAGAGCACATGCGAATTGGTCTACTGGATCCTCGCTGGCTGGAACAAAGAGACCGCGGCATCAGAGACAGGCAGACAGAGGATGAAGTCTATGCCCCTGGTTTGGACATTGAAAGCAGCTTGAAACAACTTGCTGAGAGGCGTACTGATATCTTTGGTGTTGAGGAGACAGCCATTGGTAAAAAGATTGGTGAAGAAGAAATCCAGAAGCCAGAGGAGAAGGTGAGAAAAGTTTTACAGCATAATTCTGGTTTAATCTCTTGAGTTGCATGAAATACTAAGGTTCCATAAGAAAACTTTATTGTTCACAACGATGCGTCTTTGTACCTGTAACTCTTTTGTTCTTTTTCCTCATCAGGTTACCTGGGATGGCCATTCTGGAAGTATGGCTCGTACACAGCAGGCAGCACAGGCCAATATTACTCTTCAAGAGCAGATTGAAGCCATTCACAAGGCCAAAGGTCTAGTGGGAGAAGATGACACTAAGGAGAAAATTGGTCCAAGCAAACCAAGTGAAATTCATCAGCCACCCCCCATGCCCTCATCTGTACCCACTTTGCCCAAACCTACACCTCCGCCCATACCAGTGCTTCGCCCACCTGTCTCTGTGAGTTACAGCCCTTGAAAAAGAAGAAAAAAAGAAAAAAAAAAAGTAAATTTTTTTGTTGACAATATGGCCCTTTTCTAACTCAAATATGGTTTGCGAACAGGTGGCGCCTCCAGTACGTACCACTCTCTTGTCTGCTGTACCTGTAATTCCAAGGCCTCCTATTGCTCCAGTAGTGCGCCTTGCACCAGGACAGGTTATAGCACCAATGCCACCAATGATTCCTGCTCCCCGCATCAACGTGGTTCCCATGCCGCCATCAGCACCACACGTCATGGCTCCCAGACCACCCCCCATGGTTGTTCCAGCTGGTAAGATGAAGGTTTTCAAACAGTTTTCAGAAATATTCACAATATTCATTGTAAAGGGAACGCATGCTTTGTGTGGAACTTTTTTGTGAAATAATTTATCCTTTTTTTAAAAAAAATCTTTAACATCAAACTATTCGTTTTTTCTCCCAGCTTTCGTGCCTGCTCCTCCAGTACCCCAGCCACCATCTGTTCCTGCACCACCTGCACACCCACCTCCTCCTCATGAGGATGAGCCCATGAGCAAGAAGATGAAGTCAGAAGACAACCTGATTCCAGAAGAGGAGTTCCTTCGCAGAAACAAGGTTTGTTGGAGCAGCAGTTAACCTGCATTTGAGTGCTGGCACTGCAAATTACCACTCGTCATTCATACGATTGTCCCTGAAGGGTTGACGATATCCTACTAGGGCTTAATTCAACTTTATTTAAAAAAAAAAAAAAAAAAGTTAAAACATAGATAAGAGAAAATAATAAACAAGGTCTCATGCTGGATGAAATGCCAGGTCATAAAAATGGGTCTTCCAGCAGGTTTTATAAATAGACAGCGATGCAGCATCTCTAACCCGCAGTGGCAAACAATATCTATAGTTTTGGAGAAGTGAGTGCAAATACTCTGCCCCCTCTGGGCTGGGGATGCAAAATATTGGAAAAAACTGCCATTTTGATTCTTTCTAATCCTGCAATAGTTATCTCAATTGGAAAATATACAGGAATTTTCAACAAATTACTTGTCTATAAACTTGCACTGAACTTGCTTCTTTTTTGGAATGCTAAAAGTAAGGTTTTTGTCTGTTTGAGAGTTATTCTTAATATCCTATATAGCTATATCTTGAATAAATGTTTCATTCTATCATGTTTATTTTACGACTGCTCCAGTTGTAAATGAAAATGGACAGATGACCCATCCACGTCTGCAGGGTATACAAAGACAGATGGAGAAATGAACATGTGGAGTTCATTTGTCTCTTACATTGCAGGACCTGCAGTGTAACTACTGTGCACGCATACATTGCGATGATGATGCTCAAACAATATATTGTGCAGCTTTATATCCTGCTTTACATTTGTGAATTACACATGCTGCCATCTCTTGCACTAGAGCACAGTTCATAACCTGCATGTAAACAAGAATAAGTGCGCAGAATTGAAACCTAGACTATCAAAACCTGTTGAACCTGCCAACAGAAAAGAAAGGAAAGGATAATAAATGACTAATGCAAATCATTCATTTTTGTGAACACAGTTGTAATTTATGCCTTTGTTTACATTAGCTAAAAACCTCAGCCAACTTTGTCAGTAATGTTTTGAGATTTAGCAGGAATTAATATGTTCAGTTATGTGGTGTCTAACTTCTGAGCTATCTTTTAATAAGATTTATCATATATTATTTATATCTTCCTTTTTTTCCTGTCTCCAGGGTCCTGTGGCAGTTAAAGTACAAGTCCCCAACATGCAGGATAAAACCGAATGGAAGCTGAATGGCCAAGTGCTGAATTTCACCGTTCCACTTACAGACCAGGTATCCAAGTGGTTTTCCATTTATTCATTTGTTTTTCTTTTTTGAAGCCCTTTCTGTTTTTTTGTAAGAGGACACACAAGTACACTTTATTCTAATGGACATGCCATTGTAATGTTTCCACAGGTGTCTGTTATTAAAGTCAAAATCCATGAAGCCACAGGCATGCCAGCAGGAAAGCAGAAGTTGCAGTTTGAGGTAATCATATCTTTAATTTTATCAGAACTTTTTTATATGAATAAATCAAAATCACTAATATATTTTGCATCATTTATAGGGCATTTTTATCAAGGATTCCAACTCTTTGGCTTATTACAACATGAACAATGGTGCTATCATCCATTTGGCTCTGAAAGAGAGAGGTGGAAGGAAGAAGTGAGCTTCTCTGCAAGAAGGACAAGTTGATGGCTCTCCGTTAGTCCTGTCATGTCATTTTAATATACTGGCAACTTTTTTTGCATCGTACACACACCTCAGTGTGATAAACATGTTGGTGAATGGTAAAAGATTTGTTTCTTGTCAAAAAGCAGTATGGTTAAACTGTCAATTTGTCCATGACATTCTTGAAGTTAAATATATTTGTAACTTGCAAGAATTTGTAGACCCCCCATGTGATTCACTTGCTTTTAATAAAGGAACTGAAAAATATTTTGCTTTTATTATTTACTGATATATCCAGTTTGGAAACTGAACATGTCAGAGATATGAAGAGATAAAGAAAAGATTTATGTTGTTCTTCCTGGCAGCCACCAGGGGAAACCACAACATAACCAGGCTGGGACTCAAGGAGTGAGTTTCTGATCGAGGCAGACTGTTCAGCACTCGGGATGACAGGGCAGCGCACCAACCCAATATTAGCTAGAGGCAGATTTAAAGAATAACCACTTGGCATGGCTGTTAGTTTTCATTTGTAAAAGCCGAGGCGACCATGTAGGATTAGTTTGTTGAAGGTTAGAGTCAATTTAGAACTAATTTTGGAGCGCTTTGATATACGAGCAGTTAAGGCTAACAACATTAGCTAGCTAATGTTTATTCGGACTCAAGTTAAATGTGCTAGCAAATGCATGTGGTCTTGCAATAGACGCGTAAAAGTATTTAGAGGCAGAAAAGTAGTTAGATAGTTTGGTTTACGTATTGAAATTATGGCGTTGATTCAGTTTGATTGACTTTTGGCTGTCTGAAAGCTTGCTGACGTTAGCTACACTGGCTAGCCAGCTAGCTTCCCTGCTACCATGGCCAGAATAGAAAACGGTCAATCGTTTGACACAAGGAGCATCAGGACTATTAGCAGCTCTCATATTGACGAGGAAAGCTCGTTGGGATCCGATTCAGAGATCAATGGTTTCACCAGTGACCGGCAAACCGATAAATATGGATTTATTGGTGGAGCACAGCAGCACTCGGAGGAGTCGTAAGTTTGCTTCAGTAATTCATTCATATTGACTTTTAACTGTCCTACAAGATAATCCATGTTACTAAAACAAAGATGTAAGTAATTTAACCCACAATCATATCATAATCATATGATAACATGTCTCAAGTTCGGAAGATGATGTTGAGGAGACGCCTTTGAATAACAGAGCTCCCAAACCAGCTGCGTGGCACACTGTTTTTTGTTTTTTTATGTTCACCATTTCCCTCTCTAAGTGTGGTAAAAATGACAAGTTGAATGTTGCAACAAGCAGGCAGATGTATGGTTTTTAAAAAAAAAATCACTAATTTTCTTTAACTTTGTAAGATGTAAAAAGTTAATTGAGAATTTTGACACAATCCTTATATGCTTTTATGTGGGAGGCTTGAAACAGGACTTCTGTTTGTTTTGAATGAAGTTATTTATGGCCTTTCAAGCAGCATACTTTTATTTCTTCCTCTTTTTATTTTTTTCAAGAGGGACTTTCATTCTCTCTCTTTTTATAAACTACTTACTGCATGCCCAAAGCCTGCATACAGAACTCAGATAGTGGACGGAGAGAGTAAAGTTGTGCCAAGCACCAGCTGGCAAGGAGTTTCCTGTTTTCTGGAGTTTTTTGGCAGACTTGCTCGGAGCCACAGCTCTGGAGCCCCTTTACTACAGGGCCTCTTTTGGCGAGGTCCTATAGATGGTCTTGAACCCAGGGTTTAGCTTACACTGCTTGGCAATAAAAGCAACTTAGCAACTGTTTAAGGGTTTTTTCTTTTTTCTTTTTTTTTTTTTTTTTGAAGATGTGGCTGGGGTATAACATCTTGCACTCATCCACCACAGCCATCTAGCCTGCACTTTTGACTAAGAGAGGGCTGTACTGAATTTTAAAAAGGGCTGCTCTTTGAAAACATTTCACCCTGCAATTACAGGATTGTGCCAATGATATAATTACATAGTTCAGTTAAAGCATCAGACCTCATTCATATTGTAGGTCTAACATGTCGATGTCATCCTTTTCTGTTGGAGAATATAATGTAATATAATGTAAATTTTACTGCATGAAGTCATTGTTGCAGTTACAGACTGACTTTTTTTTTTGTCAGATAGGTTTAGGTAATAAATGGACTGTTGACTGCTTTCCTTGTTTTGGTTTTGTTGTTTTGCTTTTTTTTGTCATTTTTGCTTGATTGCACTTTCATAAAGAACTTTCCATTTTGTCACCACTGTATTCCCAGAGCTCAAGATGTGCCCCCAGAGGTGCTCAGGCAAAGGGAGGTGAAATGGTTGGACATGCTCAGTCACTGGGATAAGTGGATGATCAAGAGATTTAACAAGGTCAGCAGATGCTTTGTCTTCCATTTTGCTGTTGTTGATGCATAAATGTCATCATGGTTGTCTCCAGGAAATTGATTTTTTTGGATTGACTTGTTTGATGTGCATGTCTGAACAATGCCGTTGCTTCAAGTATTTAATTGCACAAGGCAAAAAGACCTTGTGGACACATTGTCTTGGAGATTCACTTGTTAAGCAAGTTCTGCCTGAAATGCTCTCAGCAATTCACCACCACACTGTAACTTCACCTAATTTCCATGAGTCAGCAGCAAGCCAGGACACAACCCATCTGTTTATCACCCTGTGTACCATGTGACAAACTGACACTCTTAGATTCATGGTGGAGCTGTGTTGACTTCCCATGAGACAACTGCTGCTAGTATAAGCTAAAGATACTCCCCAGCACAACACAGCTTTTTTAATCTCATCAGGGAACAAAGCAAGTTTAAAAGTAATGCTATATTTGTTTCATGTTATGTGGTGAAGGTCAGAGTTTCAGATGCCACATTGTACTTCTGATTGTAACTATTTGCAGAAATTACATTGAAAGCTGTATTCTCCTTAAAAGGTGTGCTAGGTTTGTCTCAGGAAAAAAATCAACAAAAAACAAACAAAAAAAGGACTCTCCAGCAAATAACATTGCACGAATACCTTAATTTATATCAAGTTATACTTAGTTAAGCTGCATATCTCAATACATTTATGTACAATTTGATCCTACAAACTTTTCTTCTTTCATTTTGAAGCCTCAGATCTAAGCAAAGAAGTGATTTCTTTTTCTTTTAAAACCACCTCTGTGTGTATATTTGTGTTAATGTGCTGTATATAAGAATCCCATCTTTGTTCTATAGTGTTTTTGTAAACAGATCACATTAGTGTATTATACCTCTCCATTGGGGTAATGTTTCTATGGAGGACTGATCTTAATGTCGCTGTTGTTTTGAGGGTTTTTGACTTTGTTTGTTTTCACAAACAAACTGTTTAGTGAAATTAAACATTGAAAAAACTCAGTGTTAGATATGGCATCAAACACATTCACTGTCTTTTCACAGCTTCCATATAAACTCTACCAGAAATGTCCGTCCTCTTGTTCTTGCTTTGTTTAGAGAACTATCTTATAATCCTTCAGCGACAGCAGAAGCCTTCTTGTGATTTCTGTGTCATTCTCTAAATATTCAATTTTTTTAACCACACAAGTATAAAAAAAAAAAAAAGCACAAAAACAAAAAAAAAGGAACCACTAGCTACTACCATGTCCATTGCTTTTACTGTGGCTTCATGATCTAACATCTTTTGTTAAACCATCATCGTTACACTTTCCCTTTGTTATGTTTAGTTTTATTCAAGCCTTATTCTGTGGCCTAGGTGAGACTACGATGCCAGAAAGGAATCCCTCCCGCCCTGCGAGGCCGTGCATGGCTCTACTTATCAGGCGGGAAGGTGAAGAAGGAGCAGAACCAAGGAAAGTTTCAGGTCAGACAGGTTCTTCTTTCACTTCCCCCTCTCATCTGCATTGATGCTGTTTTGGGGCTCATTTTATTTAGAAATTTCATTTGAAATTGTTAGTGAAACTGTGGTAATACACCAATAGTACATTTTTGGTTGAAAATAAACTTGATCGTTGTTGCATGAAGTTAGAACCAGTTCACTTTTACATTGCTCAGTTTACCATTTAAAATGAACTGCTGAATTACTCGCGTTCACATCAAGTTTAACATGAATCCAGGAAGTATTAATCGGATTGCTGAACGAAGAAATTTACATTCTGCAATAATACCATGTAAAATGTTATTATCATTGCTATTTCTGCTGTAAAGGAATCTCACATATCCTCCTTGTACTTTGTCAGGAGCTGGATAGTCAGCCAGGGGACCCCAAATGGCTTGATGTGATTGAGAAAGATCTCCACCGTCAGTTTCCATTTCATGAGATGTTTGTGTCACGGGGAGGACACGGGTAAGCTGTCGGATGTGATGTAATGTTTCATTACACACAAAAATGAATGACTCTCCTGTCAAACATATAACATATGTAAATTTTGTGGGTGTGTGCAGGCAGCAGGATCTGTTTCGTGTTCTTAAGGCCTATACTCTCTACAGACCAGAGGAGGGATACTGCCAGGCCCAGGCACCGATTGCTGCTGTGTTGCTAATGCACATGCCTGCCGAGGTGCTACATGCTTCACACATTCATCTGTCAGTTTTACTGTAGATGTAACGTTCTGAAGAGCAGCTTCAGACATTAAATCTGAGATACTTCAGTAAAATAAATATGCATGTTTTCCCTTTTTTCTTAAGTTTGCTTTGAATGTGTGAGCTTTGGCAAGTCTATTTTTAAGCCGAACAGCGGAGACAGACGGACTGTACCGATGTGAAATGCAGATAAATCCTTGAGCTTTTCCAGAGACTGACTGCTTCATGAACTCTTAAGAACACAAAAGTTCAGGGCTTTTTATACTTACAATAATATAATGTTGTTGGCAGAACATTTGCATTTCTCGCTGTTGTCTGCATTTGTTTCTAATGAATATTTATTTGTCACTTTGATACATTAAGTGGATGCAGCCCGGCTGCTGCTGCAGTTGTATTTGTTCTTACTCACCAGTCTTCCTCTATTGTCACCTTTGAGAAGTCACACAGTTCATTTTTTTTTCAGTTCCTGTGGGGATTCTGTGTGCACACGAATGCCCTTAGGTGTAAAACTGAGAAAGTTTCTGTGTTCACAGCTCATTTTATCTCCAAGTTCTGCTAACTACAATTACTGTAAGCATAGATAAAGAATTTCACTTTGACAATCACAAGTAAACTTTAGTTCCCATTCTAAGTTTCTGCTTTGGCACCTGTCATTTATAGTGTCGCTTTTCCATTTGATTTATTTCCAGTTCTTATAAGGATCATGTTTGGAATATTTAAGTTATATTGCACCGTAGTTGAGCTACTTCAGTTCTATATTTTAAAGTGGTGCAATAAATCTGTACAGAATGGTGAAGATGATCAAGATTCTACTGTTTTGCCATTGTGTCCGATTGTAGTTATATTTCTTCATTTCAGCTAAATAGAACATTTGCCTGTGCTTAAAGACTTTCCTATATGGCCAAAATCAACATTTCCAGTGTTATCAACCTTCTATACATGCAGACACATGCCCTTCAAAATGAACAGTGTGTTTTCTTACATCATCTGTGTTTGTTTCCACAGGATGCTTTCTGGGGCCTGGTCCAAATCTGTGAGAAGTATCTTCCTGGTTACTACAGTCCTGGCCTGGTGAGACTGAAACACACTATGGCTTGTGCAGTAGCATCCTCTGAAGAGGATTCTAGCTTATTTTACTGACAAACTAGCTAAACTGATTACAGTTAAACTGGGATATGTTTACCATAAAGTAGAATGCTGTCATCACACATGAATAAACTGTAAGCAAGCACAGTCAGACAAAAGCTTTCTGTGGTCACAGCTCCCTGATTAAACCTGTTGGGTGTTGCCTCTTTTTTCATACCATGATTAATTTAGAAAAATTTACTGCCTTTTTTGATGAATACAGTCTAGTGTATTTACTGTAGCTTCTTTGTTCATTTAATTAACTTCAGATTCTTAGCAATAAACAATGTCATTGTGAAATGGAAGTATGGCGCTACAAAATGGAGGAACAGTTGAGAAATATGATCCCTTTAGTCTGATTTACTTTAGTACAGGGGTGGGTCCTCGAGGGCCGCAGTCCTGCAAGTGTTAGAAGTTTTCCTGCTGCAACACACTTGGCACACACCAGGAGTAGTTGGTAGACTTGTGCAGAGCTTGACTTTGGATTTTTCACAAGTCTGCTAATTACCTGCTGATTTGAGTCAAGTGTGTTGCAGCAGGGAAACTCCTGTAACACTTGGAGGACTGCTGCTTCGAGTTGCTCCCTCCTACTCTAGTAGATGAACATCCACATGTTCATGACGGTTCAGTTTTATGTTAAAGAAACTCATTGTTTCATTTGTTTCTGCTAAATTCTCTTTTGCATGTTTTTTTTTTTTTTTTTTTTTTCCAGGAAGCCATACAGTTAGATGGAGAAATTCTGTTTGCACTGCTGCGGCGCTTCTCCCCGCTATCTTACCGGCATCTGGAGAAACATAAGATCGATCCTATCCTCTACATGACTGAGTGGTTCATGTGTGCCTTCTCTCGAACCCTTCCCTGGGCTTCTGTGTTACGTGTCTGGGACATGTTCCTCTGTGATGGTAAGCGTGACTTTTTTTTAAAGCATGTTTACGCTCTACAAAAACAGAACCTTACAGTATCTGCACGCTGACACTCACTCCTTTTGGGTTCTCTCCATCCTTCAGGAGTCAAGATAATATTTCGTGTGGGTTTGGTGCTGCTTAAGTGCACATTGGGAACCCGGGAAAAGCTTAAGGCTTGCCAAGGCCTGTATGAGACCATGGAACTCCTCAGGGCCATAGATCCGAGATACATGCAAGAGGGCTTCCTTGTGCGAGAGGTATGAGTAAAGGAGCTATCAGTTGTGCCTAGGAAGGATATATCCTTGACCTCCTTAGGCATGTTAAGATCAGTCTGTTAAAATGTGAATAAGTAAAAAGAGTGGAGAGGGAAACAAAGGAAAATGATCTACCCAGTCTGGCCAGATACCATGTGGTCTATTCACTTTGAGTGGGATGCATTAGTTATTTAGTTATTTAATAGTAATGGGCACAGCAGGGTGAAATCTACAAAGGGTGACCCCAAGATCTTCTAAAGACTGGAACAGTTGTTTGTTAATGACATTAAGTTATGTCACACAATTCTGCAGTGATGCAGAGAAAGTTTAATTGTGGACATGGAGTTGGAGAGGACCCTGTAGAGCTCGTAAATAAAGCAAAAATAATAGTGAAGAGTCTGAGAGCGAGTCAAATTGACATCACCCAGATATATTGACCAGAGTGCTGGCTGTCCAGTGTCTGGTCCGGTAACAAGTTATGTGAGGCTCTCTGTCTCCTTGAACAATACACTCTCTTATATCTATGGCTGTCATGAATGTGGGTGACGCAGCATCCACGGAAAGCCCAAGGCCCTTTGGCATTTACTGAACCATTTCACTTTTTTTTTTTATCACAGCAGCCAAAGGTGAAAGACATTTTCAGTCAAGGATTGTTTTGTTGCCCCGCATTTACTTTTGATCATGATCTATGCAAGGTCAGCTGTGACTGTTACGTCTCTTTTTCCTTTGTCAGATTCTTGAAGTGCCAGTGACAGCACGAGATGTGGAAAGAGAGCATCACACTCAGCACAAACGCTGGAAGAAGAACCGCGGAGAACTGAATTTCAAACCTCCTCCAAGGATGCATGGCGCTCGCCTCATCATGTTGGCCGAGCCACCCAGGCGCCAAGACCTGCAGCAGAACCCCACTATTGTTCTGGAGGTGCCTACGCCACAGCTGAAGAAGGACAAGGAGGAGAGGAAGAGCAAGAAGAAGAGCATCAAGAAATCTCAGCCTATTGAGGAGATCCCTAATCCATACCCTCTTCCTGGTGAAACCTCTCCTCCTCCACCACCCACAGATCCACCCGCTCCACCACCTCCCCCACCTGCAGATGGCAGTGTGACGCCAGAGACCATGCCACAAACTGAAAAAGACTCACCTCACCAGCAGAGAGCACCTCCTTCTGAACTTCCCCCCGCCAAAGAATCAGTCCTTCATCGATCCACACAAAGCCTTAGCAGCACAGAGCAGGATACATACCTGTAGCTCCACAGATGTGTGTGTGTATTTGTGTGTATATGTGTGTATGTGTGTGTGGATGAACCACCAGCACGCTATGGTCAAGAACCAGCCAGCCTTGCCAAAGTCTCTGACTGGCCAGCATTGCTATTATTATTATTATTATTATTATTATTATTATTGTATTAGACCATTTTTTATACAGTGTAAAACTACTTAAATGCTTTTGCTATTGTTCAGCATGGAGCAGATGTTGCCTCCTGTTGATGCTAAACCTTATTCAGACCAGAGGACTCAGTATTTCATTTGCAATGGAGACAAGTTACTGAGTTGCTGGGAGCAAAATATTCTCCTGGTATTTCTTGTATTTCAAGGTTTGTATAAAAAAAGATAAAAGTGCCACAGTTAATGCAACACTATTAAGTAGTAATACAACAACAGAGGATGTGAACTCTTGGCTTAAACTCCACGTTTTAACTTCCCAATCCAGTATATTTCATTGGGGGGTTGAGTCACTAGAAGGGCAGCCTGTCACTGGATCCATACCTGTTGGTTAAGCTGGCCACAGTGATGATGTAATTCACGAAAGCTGTGGTGTGCTGTTCTGAGATCATTTTTTTTTTCTTATGGGGGAACAGATATATGCTTTCTAATCTTGGTGCTTTCACTCTGCATTGTTTCCAAGTCTGCATAATTGAAAAACGGCATAAATGCGGAGTTTAGTGCTTGAGCTCGTCTTGCTAGTGCAAGTAGTTGGTCATTTCAATCTGTTGAATTTTTCTGGTCTAAACCCCAGTTTTCACTGTGCCAGGCACATCCAGACACTTTACAGCAGCACTAATTCATGTTGCTTGGACAGCAGAGGGGAGAACAGTGGACATTCCTCACTGCATGACAAATTCCAGCCTTCTTAAAAGCTAAATCGCTTTACAAAAAAAAAAAAAAAAAAGGTCTTGCCAAATGCAAATCTGTATGATATGTGTATTTGTTTATGTTTCCTGTCAAACCTGGACTGTACAAATCACCTAATGGTGCTAACCTTCCTCTTGCTAGAATTTCCAAAGCAAGTCAAGACTGTTTTTCCTGAGATGATGTACAAATACTACTTGTTACCCGGCTTATTCTGTTTATGTGATCAAGAGGGATTGTTGATTTCCACAGCTACTGGGAGGATTGTAGCAATTTTCCAATGAAACTTTGCCTCATTTCTTAGGGAAAGATTAAGACATAAGGGTTTTGAGGAGTTTTGTTTTTTGTTACAAAACACGACAATCTGTTTTTTTTGTCAGTTTAAGTTTTGTGGCAGTGGTAAAGGGAGATTTGACAAACATAAGCTCATACTGGTGGAATATGTGCATGTAGAAAACAAAGTTTAAAGAAAAAAACACATGTGCAGTTTGGTTACAAAGCAGTGGGGTGGCAGTCACGCCTTTATGCAATAGTCTTCAGTTGCCTGCATTACGCTTCTTACATTTTGTTCATGTTACATCTTAATTTAATGCTTTTTGTGTCAAATAACGTAAAAAAAATATAACATTTTTCTGTAATGAAGTCATTTTTCGTGTTATAATGCTAGATTTTTATTGAGCAGTAAAAGAAACCACACAGGAAACATCTCTAAACTACTTGCATCTTGGGCAGAATACTTTGTCAACATTTCTAACACTAGAAAAAATATATTGGTTTTTCTGGAATTTGGTGGATGTTCTGTCACTATTTTTGTCTTTTGATACTCCTAAGACAGGTTGGTATAACTTTACCACTTACACTAGCGTTATGCAAGAGATTTTTGACAACACCAGTGCTGGAGTTTTATACTTGTAAGAAAAAAATTTGGGTTCCATTCAGCTGAAAATGTTTATGTTACATGTTTGTTTGCCATCAGCCAGTAGTATAATGCTAAGTATTTTGGCTTGCAATCTGTCAATATGCAGTTACTTTTATTCACCAGCAGATGGCGCACTGAAGTCATATCTTTCAAATAATGGGGAATATGATAAAAGGCCTTTAGGGTCTCAAGATGCCTTTTTTTTTGTTTATTTTGTGTGTCCATGATGTTGCATCACATAAAACAACAACTCAGTGGCTGGATTAACTACATATTTGCATTCGGTGATGTCACAGCTGTCATTTTTGAATAAAGCTTTATAAGACATTTAACCCATGGATATGTTTTCATTTGGTTTGTAGTTAGTTTGTAAACTAACTGTTTACTTGTAATCAGGTGGGAAGATGGGTAACAGTCTTGCTTCTGTATACTATGACACTGGAGTAATATCCAACGGTGATTAATGAACTTTTGCAGTAGGATTTGCAGTAATGAAGTATTTGTAGAGGTATTCTTTTTGCCTTTGAACAGACAAACTGTATCCCCATACCTTCAGTACTTTTTGTAAGTTAAGAGCTGAATAAAGCTAAATATTACGCACACAACTATGTCATTAACTGTTATTTTTAGGTGTGTGGGAAAACTGGACGAAAGTGGCCAGAGGTGCTGGGAATATTTTTGAAACTGTCTTGTACTTGTTAAAGATTTAGTACATTTTATCACTGATAGCAGAATAATTTAGTTATTACAGTGTCAAATCTTCCCTCCCCTTCACAGTGCCATGCAGTACGTGTCATCTCAGACAGGCCAACAGGATACCGAATCTTATCAAATGGGAGTCCACGGTCTGGTGTCAGACTGTCTGAACACCCTGCAGCCTAAAGAAAGATTGTGAAGCCAAAGTAGGAGTATAAACACAACATATTGGACCTTACAGCCTTTCTCTTCAGCATAAATGACCTTTCCTCCCTAAAGAGGTCATTCCTGCTCTTTCTCCTTGTTTAAACTGATAACAGGTTGCTAACTGCCACATGCCCCTTTTCTCCACCTGAAGGTGTTGGATATTAGATTTTACCTCAGGCTTGAAAGAGTTCATTGTAAATGGCTGCCTTGATGACCTCAGTAAGCCAGTCAGCTCAATTCTAGTCGTCCAGCAAGGTGTGAGCTGCAGCTGTTGACCTCCTGTCATCAGGAGTTCAGTGTAGTGACTAATAAAGACATTTGGAAATGGTCACTACCCTAACCTTTGTTTACAACATTTTACTTCATCAGTATCACTGCAGGTGCAGCAGAAATGACAAAAAAAACTTTTAGTGTACTTGTTGATAGGTATTTATCATACTTACACACTGTGTGACTCCAGATAGGGTGTTAGGAACCATTATGATTTTGTTGATTTTTCCTCACATGAGGCAAAGCAACAGTTAATGGTCTCTGTCCCTGAGGAATGCATGCACCGTCACGCTTTCCCTCCTTTCCCTCTTTTCCCTCGGACACCTGGCCCTCTTTCAGTGCCACCGTGCCATTTACATCTCAAAGGGGGATGACCAAGAAGGCTCTCTTTGTGCTCCCTTCCTAACTCCAGAAATGATCTGATTTATCTCTTCATCAACGGAAATATATGCCTTTAGATGGTTACCCCACCTCTCTCATCCCCAGCTAACAGAGATGGGATGCGGAGCAGAAAAAAGAGGGACTTGTGATCCTTCGTGTGATCCCGAACCCAACGGACCCCCTGTCACAGTGCTTGATTCATGTGATGCGGGTGACTTTCTTTCTGCTCCCAGGTTCAATGTGTTGGGGTATGGGGGAGTTGGCGGTGCAGTGGGGAGCATAAAGCAAAGCAAAAGCGCCTGTTCTCCTAAAGTATCCGATTCCCACGTTTGATGGAGCATGACAGGTTGACTCAGGTTAGATTAAGAAGCTGCAGTAACAAATATGAGGGCAGACACTGGGATCATCAGGGCAGGTTAACTTTTCATTGCATTGGGAATATAAAGTTATTTATTGTGCCAAGGGAAAACATTAGTCTTTGTGCTGGAGGCATAAAGAAAGGATCCCTGTTTGAAGGATCGAGTTGATAATTGAAACATCCCTGTGCAGTTTTTTTTTTTCTGTGTGAACTTCTGTTCATCTCTCAAAGGAGAAAACCCACTTTTATCTTTCTTTACTTAGCATTATGAATAGCATAATGATTTTTTCTTCCACATCCATGACTTTTTGAACATATAATCTATAACTGTCTTTTTATCTTTTGTGCAGAAACTAACAGTAGTAAATAATTTAATCTCTGGCCTTGTACAATTTTTCTAGATGGAAACATGACAGCTCCCTTACCAAACATAGCTTTGTAATTGTTTCTCCAGCCTTTGACTCCCGTGAGCTTTTTTAGACCATCCAGAACAGAGACTACTGTTAACTCATGTTATGAATGCCTGTTAATGTTTTAAGTTTGGAGCAGTCTCACAGAGTCTGACATGCAAAGGTCTACCTTCTTTGGAAATGTGCTTTTGGCACCTGTGCAGTTTCCATTGCGTAATTTAGTTGCCATTTAGGGTCCATGAACGTCTACACATATGGATTAAACTTAGTTGGTATTAAATATAAAATGGAATAACAGAAAAATTCTCCTGGGAACATTTAGTGCTTTAATGTCATCACAGTTCTCATTCCAGCTGCTCCCACAGGACAGACTGTACTGCTTTAGGGTTTGTAAGAAAATCATCATCATGAGCATGGAGGGGAGGTCGAGTTAGCTTTCAAGCCCAGAGTTAAGTTGGAAAATATGTCTCAACCATGACTGTTTATCTTAACTGCACATCAGATGATAAAATAAATATAAAAACAACTCAACAAAATTTTTTACAGTATATTTTGTAATATTTTTTTAAAAGATCAATTAATTACAAATCTACACCACTGAAAATGTAATCGCCTTTCCTATTTATTCCTTTAAGGTTTGGACCGCCCACTTAAAAAAAAAAAAAAATCCACACCCTTTTAGTGACTACACCACACCCGCTAATGGTTTCAAAGCAATTCCCTGAGCAGACATTTAAAATTCAGCCATTTAACCCAGCCTTCAGATCACATGGAGCAACAAGCCTGTCTCTGTCAAGAGAGATTCAGACGTGGCTGAGTGGTAAAATGCTAAGTGAGGCATAGTAAATGAATCTGCTAATCACCTGCCTGCTGCTGTGCCCACAGGATATTTCAGCTGCAAGCAGTGGGCGTGTGAGGGTTATGTTGGGGTAAGAGAAGCACACCTGCATGGCTGTCATGCTCTGTGAGAAGTTTCAGGTGTTTTATTTTAATCTCCATCACTTGTCTGCCCCCCCCCCCACCCCCCTCCTCTTTCCTCAAACCCTGCAGCACCCATCCCACTGACCTCTTAACCCACTACATCCTCTGGCTCAGGAGTGCCAGGGGCATGCGCAATTGTGATGGTGAAGTCTCGTCTTGTAAGTGAAGCATAACCAGCAGCCACATTTTTCCCCGACACTCTTAAGTTCTGTTGCCTCGTCTCTCTCTTCAATCTTTGCTGATGGTAATTAAAACTATCATAAAAGCTTTTTTTTTTTTTTACATGCTTGTATTCTGGTTTAACTGATCCTCTGTTTTGTCTGAAACAGGTTCCCTCACTAATGAGGAAGATGAAAAAAACCCAAAGCTAACTCTATTTACAGCTGGCTTCTCACCCCCTCTTTCTGCTTGCTGCTAGCTCGTGTCTCCTGCTTTTTCTTTATATGTGACACTGATAAACAATTACCCAAGACAGGTAGAGAATTGGCCTAAAAATATCTCTCCTGGTGTTTGTTTACACGTGTGTGCCTGCAAAGGCCTCTGGCCAATGGGTGATGAGTTACAGACACAGATGGTGGGCATCAGCAGCCTGGCTGGGGGCAGATTAGCAGCCTACCAGTGTCTAAGCAGCCCCAACCCAGCCCGCTCCCACTCCCACTGAGCCCCAGAGGAGAGCTTGTCTGTAACTCTACTCGCTTTGGAAAGCCTCACGTGTTGATGGAAGCCAACCATGGGCTTATCTCGTCTCATTCCGACACCAGTGGGCCTTAGTGGGCTTGGGGCTCCCAGTGAGAAGGGGAGGGGGTGTCTGGTAGGGATGTCTGCATGAGCAGCTTTGTTTTGAAAAAAGGTGAAAAAAGTCATTCTGTTGCCCATGAGAGGCACCGATTTTGTAATTAGGGGTAACTTTACGCCAATAAATGGAGACTTTTCTAACTGCATGCATATTTGCGCCTTCATAGCATATTACCCAAGTGGTAAATATTCTCATTTAATTAACTACTCATCTCTGCTCATTTATTCCCAAATTTCTGGGATGCAATGCTTTGTGAGCTCATGTCAGACGGCGCCTAACATGTATGCCATCTCCATATGGATATGGTGGTAACTCCCTCTTCCGATGCATGAAAAATGCTTACAGTGCAGTTTTGTGCCATTATGCTATATTCACTTTGCACTGGACAGGAAGAAGAGTTCAAACAGGCCTGGCCAAAGGTCAGCCAGATGCAGAGTGGAGGGTGCAGGAGTGGGGAGACTGGGCAGGCTGTGGGTTAGTGTTCAGCAGTATGTTTATTTTATAAACAGTGGAAGCAGATTAGTATTGGAGCCGGGCTCCCTCAACCATATGGGGAGGATGTCCTCTGTGCTGGGTGGCTCTTAACAAGCCATTGTGCTCGTATCTGGAGGCACACAGTCACTGGCATTATTTCTGGTCACCACTAATGATGAGTTGATATTGTTGCCAACAGACGTGTGTGAATGCTGGGATGTGTGGTCTGCTCAGCTTCCATTCTCGGCATGATAGACTATTGAATGATTGTATTAGCAGTGCCTGACATGTTTTGAGTCATTAGTGGTGTTGGCACATGCAGGCCCTCATCACTGCTTAGCTGAGAGGTAAAAACAGGAAATGGATGGATCCCCGTCACCCTCAGCGCCAGTCTAATGAATCCCCCCCGAAGATGTTTGTGTGTGGTTCATCTCCTGAAGACTTGCAGCCCTTTCCTGCCATTGTTTTGGGGTTTTTTTTTTTCTTAGATGCTGTAGCAGTGGAGTCTGATGACCAAAACTGCCATCGCTTAGCTGCACTGATGGTGCTCCATCAACACTTTTAGGTTTAAGCAAACAAACTCTTGTTTCAGCACCTTACTGTAACATGAACACACTTTACTATAGTTGAACCCAACAGTAAATCACATCTGATGTCTGAGAAATCTTTTCTGTAGCTTGCTTGAGTAGCAACACTCGGTGTGTGAATGTGTTTGCAACTGACACAGGCTGGTGGGAAGCATATACTGGTTCATGTTCAAGGAGTAAAATCCCACCCATTTCTCTTCCCATGTGGATAGGATGGTGGTGGCTGTTTAAACAAATACTTTTTGAGCGCCTTCATCACCTTTTTGCTCTACAATATGCCAGAGTTCATACTGGACAGCACTCCCAGAACTCATAATTTAACATCTTTTTGCATGCATTTCAAAAAATGAAGGTCTCTATCAGGTCTTAGTGGCTCATTTAATGAGTTTTAAAGTTTCATGTGAATCAGTATTCTGCAGGGACCGACACTATAAAAAACAATGTGATATTTTAGTTTTAGAGCTTCTCTCTTATCCTCAATCAGAAAGCATGCTTATAGTATACTTTCTCACTGTTCACATTCTAATAAGACCAGGTGAGATGAAATCCAAACAAGACAGAGGAGGAACCACAATCCTACTGCAAAAGTTAAATGTTTTGCCGCATGGTTAAAAGCTTCTTGAAAATAACTGGTCCAGAAGAACTGTGTGTAGGACAGACATACAGAGATTGATTGTGGAGGATAAACACAGGGTGTGGAAAAGGCTAGAGATATATTTTTCTGTTATTTGCAATGAGTTATAAGGATAAAGCAGCAGCATATGGTGTTGTGTCTCCAGAACTCCATGGACAAAGCCCCTCCATCTTCAACCTGGGCTTTGATGGGAGAGTAACAGGGCACAGTGGTAGGACCTATTAACGCTGCTGTCATAGACTTGTGGGTGTAATGCCAAATGCGATCGCAAAATACTGCTGGTTTATTCAGGATTGCGAATCACAAGAACAGATTGTCAATCAATTCCATTCTGAAAGCTCGACCTCTGTATGAATGAAAGCAACACTGGAGGGTTCAGCAGAAGGACAGTTTCCAGCTCTTTAAACTTCCGATCCCAAAAAATGTGTGCAGCCATAAAGAATGCATGTATAATGTACTACAAGTTCTCTTTAGTAGCACAAAAGGTTGGTTGTTCAGGGGAAGATGAGAGCTGGAGGATGTTAGGTAAATTAAATCCCCATCCAGCCAAGCCTCACATGTATTTACTGATGAGTTGTTTAGCTTTTACATCAGCACTAATTTTTGCTCTGTACATTTGCAGAACATCATGTTAAGGCATGTTAAAGCTGTGATTTAACTATTTACATCACAGGAATCTGTATTGCAACACATTTTGGGAATCAGATTAATACTGATATTTTAATTATGACTAATTATTCAATTAGTGAACTCTGTTGTTGTTTCAGTGTTTAATTTTCCTGCAATACATTCATTACTGTCAGGAAATCTTTTTAAAAATCTTTTATTCATTTAATTTCAATGTTTCTACATTAGTGAGTGTTGAACTTTACTGTTATGAAAATAAACCACCTCATAGCACAAAATAACTTCACTGTAACTGGAGTCAGTGAAGCCACACAGGAACACATGTGCAGTCTGAGCTTCAGCAAACGCTTCGTTCATGCACTAATATGAGCTCATTATGCCGTATCATAAATCTTGCTGTGGCCATGATTGCATGTGTGTGCTGGTGTCACCTAAAGTCAACTCCAGACTAACATCTGCTCCAGGCCTCGGGTCATGAAAGATGCAAGAATGTGATTGCTGCAGATGAGAAAAATCACGGAGAAGTGCATGAACACATGAGCAATTCAGAGATGCTTAATTGTGCTTTCCCTTTCCATTTAACTCCAATTATATGGAGCACTAACAGATACACGCAGTTCACTGCTTTTATTAACGTTTATGCTGAAAAAGGCCAAATGTGAGCCCTTTCCTAACCATACCAAGTGAATAATTTGTGCTATCTGATGCTTTTGACTGAACTGCGATGTAATATGAGGAGACTGGCCTTGGAGAGGGGGAGATGTATGAGGTAGTGGGGCCCTGAGAAAGACACGGGGATGACGTGCAAGCTCCGCTGACTGTGGAGATTAGGAGGGAGCATGTTGGCGCTGCCTGTGATAACAGCAGGAAAGATGATAAAGGAGGAGAAGATTCTTCTATGTTCCCTGTGGAAAAGTCTTCTTCCACTTATTATTGTACAGGAGGTTTCTTGTGGGCAACCAGTGTAATTGTAGCTGCACTGTCTCTAGAAGATAGCGAAGACAGTTGATGCAAATCAAGTTTGTGTCTCCTTGCAATCATTTCACATCTGTTTGCTTTAACTTTTGTCTCTTAATCAGTTTTTCTCTGGTTATTTTGCATCACTTCTGTGTGTTTTTTAACCTTTTGCTCTCATTTCTGCTTTTCTTGAGTTCTTTTTACATTGCTTTTGCCTTCAGCAATTCTCTAACTTTGAATTTTTTTGTGTTAATTTCTTATTTCTCTAAGTCCCTAAAAGTTTTTTTGGTCATTCTGGCTTTCAAACCATTTTGTGTCTCTGTGCTCTGTTTGTGCCACTTTGTGGTTGAGTCATTTTGCATCTCTTGGTGACTTAATTAACTTTCTGGCATGAAATATTTGTGTGACTTCAGACAGAGGCACTAGCCCAAGAGCCAAAGGTGAAAGTGTCACTGTGTTCACTTCGCTGTTTCAATCATCTTTCTATGCTATAACAGGAAGGGAGGCGGCTGCATACACATCTGTCTTCTCTAGATCATGCTGTAATTTCTGTCTTCCATTCAAGATAAACAATAGCTTTGGCTCCTGACACAAGGCCTAAGATGGCTTCTGTCAGCTTTTGTCCTCATGTTTGGTGCCTCAGTCTGTGAAGACGTGGGCCTACCCATGCATTTCAGGATTAACCTTCCCACATGCCACAGGTGCTCTTTATTAAATGACAAATTAGATCCTTGATCCGTATGCTTATAAGTTCTGTGAACCCGCATCTGAGAGAGACATCACCATCTAAAAAGGAGCATAATGAAAGCAGCTTTGTTTGGTTGTGCTGTTATTCCAAGCTGCTGGTTCCAGCTGAAAGAACTGGTAGGAACCAAAGCACGTCCTGACCGACTTTAATGACAATCACCCAGGCACTGACTCAGTCATAGAGCAGTAGGCCTGTAATTAGATGACAATGGGCCTCTCTCTGCTGCACATATTGATGACCACAGAATTATTGATCAAAGGCATAGCAACAGGAAGAGCAGTGGGAGCATCAGGCCTGGTATAGATGTTTGGTTAAGTGAACAACAGGTGACATACATCTTGCAGGCACAGAAGTAATTCTGGCCTGCAGAGAGTAATTATATCTTCAAGAGGGGGCTGCCACCCAGAAAAAGCCACATGCTGGAAGAAAGATGTCTACAGCAAAACTCCTTTGAGATTAGCACAAGTGGTTACTTCTTGTCTTGTATTGGAACTGATGCTACATGGCCGATGCTGAAAGCACAAACACTTGGCGCTATGTAGTTAAAACTATAAATCTAATTATAAAGTGTTGGGAGGTACTAAACAGCAATAAGAAGAAATCTTCCTCCACACCCCTTCATCTTGCTAAAGCTTCTTACATATCAGCTTATCGCTGCAGAGAAATCCTAAGCCGGACGAATGGTAAGCTTTAGGGTCAGCAAACAGTTACTAGACAAGAGCTTCTTCTACTGGTTAATCTCATTTTTAGAGTATAAGCTGAGTTCATTTGCAAAAGATTTACTCCAAGGAGAGAAAAAAAAAGCAATTATATGTAGCTGTGTTACCCAATACTTATAGGGACTTACTAAATTGGCACACATAAGTATCCCCCAAACTATGGTAAATCCCGCTTAGAGCTGCATCAATGTGAACTCTGATCTGTTAACTAAAACTGACTTCTTTTCCTCGTGCTCTACAGTCAAACATCAGCCAAGATGTGTAAAATACAGTAGTTCATTTGGTATGAATAATCCATTGTTGGTCGAATGGATCCATTGCCAGCTGCTCCACACGTGTGTTACTACTTTGTAACAAGGCATGGACCCAGATGGTGGTGTGGAAGTGGTCCAGCTGGGGCTCTGCTCCTTTTTCTACCCTGGCCCACATGCTTCAGATATTACTCTGATGTCATGGCAGAGGTTGTTGTGGTCGACTTGGAGGCCGTCTGAGAAACAAGAAACAGTCACTAAATGCTAAATCCTTTCATTCAGCATCTATAAAGTCACTAAACAGGTCCAGGTGATACTATTTCTGTTTCAATTAGTTTTGTTTCTGGATTATGCCATGCAATCCCTGGAAATGTTCTGGTTCATTTTCCTTGTACTGGTACAAACTATGTGTAAAGCCTCCTGGTGGAGTGCGGTCAGATATGAGCTGAGCTTCTCACCACTGAAAGGGTAACTGGGAGTAGAGGTTCCAGGGGCCCCTCGGGAACTCATATTAACAAAGAATTCACTTGTGTGGCGACAGGAGTTGCCTGTACAATATTAACAAAGCTGAATGCTGTACTGTACTCTGCTGATTGCTCTCCTATTTGGAGCTTTAGGATATGATTCTACACTTAGAGCAGCCTCATGTGGACAGCATTTCTCCATGGTCAAAAAACTAATCAAAAACAGAAAATTATAAAAAAAAATAGTGGCATCTCTTAAGGTTTGACTTTTCTGACAACACACTTCACTATGACTAATCTGCTGCTTTGTTGTTATAGAATCTGCTGATTTATTGCATAGTAGAAAAGTTTTTCCTGCAGTAGCAAGAAAGGCTTCAGATGTTTTCCTCCTTTACTCCCCTCGCAATGGGGCATTAAAATCCATGCACTGTACTCCTTCACATACATAAAGTTAAGATTGGAAAGGTTTTTTTTATGTTGACATAGCTATCTGCCTGTGCATCCCCTACTTGTAAATATTCAGCACTGTTCATATGAGCCTCTGCCTGGCTGGTGCAGATAAAGCCCTCAGTTGAAGGCGCTGTGGTCTCTCTCTCTCGCTCTCTCTTACTCTCTCTCTTGTCTCTCATTCTGCTTTAATGTGGGAATCATATGTGCAAACAACATTCAAACTTCAGCCTGAGTGTAGTGGGACCATTACTCACACAGTATTATTTTGGGTTTTATCCATGACCTCTATCACCCTATCAATGCATTTTCTCATAGTAGAGATTTACACATCCCTTCCCTTGCTTCCTCTTATCCTTGGGATATTTTGGCATCATCTTCAAAAACATCAACCCTCCAACATCTGTTTTATATGTGTAATACTTTGTGCTTTGTGTTGATGGTCACGTTAGAGTTTCTTGTCATTGTTTTTCTTATGCAGTAGTGCCCATTTGTGCCTACTTATGTTCATCCTCGTTAATCATAATCAGCAGGACCCAAATATTCAGACAGTTGGCATATAAAAGGAAAAAAAGTTGGAAAAATGATCTTTTTTTTTTTTTTTTGGCATCTGCAGTGTAAAATTTTGAATGGGCCTGTTTGATTCTGGTTTGGTGTTGGAATGGCAAAAGGCCAACAGCTGTGTGTTAAAAAAGGGAGGGCTGATAGTTAAGTCACAAATAAAAGGAGCTACATCCACAAAAGGCCCGTTTCAACCAACAGGGTCCAGAAATTAAATGACCTGGAAAATTTTTTATTTGAATTACTTCTGCAGTAATATTTTAGTCTTGAATGCTTCTCTAAGCTCCAGGATGTGGTGTAGATTGGATCATTTTAGTCCACTGAGGTGTGTCACTGCCCCCCATGCTCTGCTGAAATCCTTAGGCTTCCATCCCAGGCCACACAGTGGCCTGCAAAGTCAGACTGCATAGAAACTGGAGTAAAAGTTATTGTGGAGATTAAAGCTGAGATGACAGAAGCATAAAAGCAGAAATGAGACATGTGGAGTCACAAAGGATCCCACATGAATCAATCTTTCCTTGTAAACCACAACCTGAGTTCTGGATAATCTCAAAATTACTGTCTCCCTGTGAGTGCTGTCTTTTAAAGCAAAACCTTTACCTTAAAACTCTCTTATGGTTTCTGGAGAGAAACTCCCACAAACCTCTGGTTTCTGGTATCAGTTCCTGTGGCTGAATTGTAGATAAAAACTGCTCAGATTGCATGTTGAATCCAGTGTTCATGTTACCCAATTAAAGTGACTCAACTTTTTTTCAGGATCTGTAGATATGCAGTATCTATTCATTAATGCTGAATTAAAAAGTGAATTTGTGACTTTAGTATGAGGTTCCAGATAAGATTTATCAAATATTTAGATTTTGTAACATGAGTAAAGATGCATGCTCTGAGCCCTGTAATAAACTTGTCAATGCTAGAAGTTGCTGCTAGAACAGCGAAAAGCCCCAAAGTCTGGTTTTTGTTTTTCTCCTTAGGTTTTTGACGTGAGACAAATGGTTTATATGAACTTTTATCTTTGCAGTTTTTGCTTCCTTACAGGGTATTTTATAGTAAAACACTACAACTTTGTATTAATGGATTATTTTACTCCAAGATATCTTTGAGTGGGAGTGTGTATTATTTTTTGTATATTTTTTAAGATGACAGTGAGCTTGAAAGATCACTAAAAGGATGGTTGAATATAAAAAAAATGATATTATTATGCAACCCTTAGACCCTTACAGGGTCTTTTATAATAATTTATAAAACACTACAACTTTGCATTAATGGATTATTTTACTCCAAGATATCTTTGAGTGAGAGTATGTATTATTTTTTGTTTATTTATTAAGAGGACACCTTAAAAGATCACTAAAAGGATGGTTAAGCAATAAAAATTGCGTAATTATATAACGCTTAGAATCTTTTCAACCTATTTTGATATTCATAAGATTATTTTTTTGATAGTGCTCTCCATAGTACTAATAAAAATACCGATCACAATTATACCCTTTGCCTTCCATCCCTCTAGTAGAGCTCCAGAGACTTTGTGGGATTAGTGCACAAGATGCAATAACAAAAATGATGTTTGAAGAAAATGTTCAGATAGCACATAATGTTCAAAGACCTACCTGTGAGAGGCCATTTCTTTCTATCCCGTCTGCCTCATTTTTAATACAACTAAATTTACAGGTGGCCATAACTTAGAAAAAGAAGAGATGTTCTGTATTTACCTGGATGTCATATGACACTAACTTTTACAGACATGTTTGCAGGGTCTGTATTGACATATTTAGACTTTCATTCATGTATTTTTCTTCCAGTGCTGAAATATGAATTTTGTGACATTTACGTTACATAAAAGAGATAAGAAAATCTTTTTAAATGATAGAAACTGAATAGTTATTAAAATATTTTCTAGTTTTCAATCAATCTCATAGTCCAGTGAGCTCCAGTTAAGACAAACAGTCTGCACCACTTTCTGGCCTCTTCCTGACCACTGACTTCCTGAGTAATGATACTTCAGTCTCACCTTCACCCTGCTGAGTCTCTCCTCTCCCCTTCTCATTGCCGCTCCTGTTTTCTCCTTATGAAAACAGGAAGAGGGTGTGTTTGAAGAAGCAGAGCCTGAGGAGTCAAGCCGTTCACCACTGACTGTCTATAGCCTCTCTGCATGTGTGTGTACATGCATGCCAGGATAATTGCCTACAGGGAGCCTCTGAATGCCTTGCTCTTGTTTCTTCATCTCTCTAGGGATTATCAGTATTTGCTTTAGGCATTGTGCCCCAAAGACAACATCTTAAGTTTTGTATATGTGGCATGCCTTCTGAAACATGTCAGAGCTTGTGTGTCTTGCACATATAAATGCACATATTAACTCACGTGTGTGCAAATACAACCATGTTTACCTGGACATTTTTCACTGATTAGACATCGTTTAAAACTTTATATTATGCAGTTAAAGCTCAGCAGGGCTACGTCTCTGGTCAAGCAGAAGCCCCTGCATCACTGAGACGTGCAGTATTGCAAATTTAGTCTTTTAGCCTGGCAAAACCCAACCCAGTCTGTGGGGGATTTAAAGAGAGCTGTGCCTTGTCTCTTCCCATCCCAGCAGGAGCTGTCATGAAGACCACAGTGTCCTGCTGCAGAGCCGCTCTCCCATCGGGTGTTAGGGCAGAGGCCAGCGTCAGGTCACACCACTGGCTTCTGCAGCTTTTACCAAGCTTGCCATTCTCTCCCACAGTGTATGACAGCCAGGCTATATCCAATCTGACAGTCCACGCTTGCAAAACAAAAGAAAAGAAGGCAGTTGAGACTCGGGGTATTCTCTGCCTTTTCAGAGTAATTGGACCGTAACGGTCGGGCTCTTTGATTAAAATCTGGATTGTGTTTTACACTAAATTATGTTTTGTGATCATGAACAATTTAACTGCAATTACATTTAGCATCTGGAGCTGCTGTTAAGTTACACCACATTTCAGCTGAAAAGGAATGAGTATGAGCTGTCTTATCACAGAAAATGAACCCCATTACCCACATTTTATGATTAAATTGCCTCGCTTGGTGGCTAATTGCATGCTGCTGGTATTTTGTCTGATAAGATGTTCCTCTGTGAAAAGTCAGTGGGCCTCCTCCTTTCTGCCCTGCGGTGCTTGTTAGTTGAGGAATTCAATGTGTCTACCAATGTGCTGCTCGGGTCAGATAGATGCTGGCATGTAATGTGTGGAAAATCTCCTTAAAGTTAGGCAAAAAGATAAGAAATGTGTAATAAGTTACCATGCAGCATAAGAACGTATTTAGGTTTGTTTTCAGATATTTTGTGTTCTATTCTATTTTATTTTATTTATTTGTGACTGTCAGGTTTTCAAAAGACCGGTCAGAAAGTGTGTGGAGCTATTTTTTTTTTTTTTTTTTTAAATTCACATGTAACTTAACATTATACAGAAAGCTGCAGTGGGAATACAATGAGCTGATCTGTGAGGGCAGCTGGCTGTAACTTCAGACTGTCCCAAATATGTCAGGAGCATCTGGATGACATAGAAGTCTTAGTACCTGCCTTTGAAACGTGTATATGATCTAAAGAGGAACCTCCTTGAAGTGGTGTCTGCTGAACAATAGCAGCACCGGTGGCCAGGCTATTAACAGTAGTGTCCGTGTCTGGGCCAAGTACTGCCTGCTCCTTCTCAGCTATAGCCACACTTACAATGTAATGTTGTAATCCTTCCTGTGAAATTTACTATGAGGACTATAAATCTTTCTAAGCCTGTGTCTCATTTCCTCCTTCAGAGCAGTGCAGCTGGGAAGACCTGAGTTCCTTTTCCTATTTCTCCTCTGCCAAAGTATAAAGATGTTTTCTGGGAACTACTGTGTCAGTTCCTCTGCTGCTTAGCATCTTCAGGGCAGAGATGCCAAGTTCCTCTGCTGTGATAAGTCGCTCTTCTCCCCAGTATTCTGCTTGCACGATCATGAATGATGGGTAATTACAATCCTTCTCTTTAAAACTTTCTAAACTCAATGAAGTTCTATAACAGACTAGGAATGGGACTGTTTTTCTGATAAAACCAGCAAGTCAAAGATTCACAAATTTGTTAAATATTTCAGATCTGTTCAGTGGCTTGAGACAAACAGATAATCACTGCAGACATCTGATAACTCCTCCAGACTTTGTCAACCTCCCGGGTTTTTCTAAATGACCTTTGACAGTCCATCAATTCTCTCTAACACTTATTCCACTTCAGGTTAGCAGCTGACTGGAACCTAACCCAGCAGTTACTGGGCGAGAGGCAGGATATAGCCTTGACAAGTTGCCAGTCTATCAAAGTGCTGACAGCCGCTGACAGTTTTTACCTTTTTGTTGTCTTCTCGTGAAATACCTTAACAAAAACTGAATGGGTTACTCTAGAGGTATTAGATAAACCCCCAATGGATGGCCTTGCCTTGCTTAATTAAACCACACAGATGTATCCCCTAAAGTTGGGGTGGATCAGTTGATTATCATGCCATCACCTGATGAAACCATAATAACAGAGAAATGTAACCCAAAACCCCCCAGTGTGCACATAGTGGGCATTACAGTGTGAGGTTTGCACATGGACGGATTTAAAAGATTTCACTTTTCATGACCCTGTTGAGGCACAGAAATGTAAACTTTTCATTTCCTTCTGAAAGTCAGGAATGATGCCGTTATGTGCGGTACAGTGCTGAGGAGCTGTTATTATGGCCACAGGTGTCATTCTCTGGATCACAGTTCCTGTTGTGTTGTGTTGGTTGAAGACAAAAATGGAGAATTGCTCACTATTTTATCTCTGATTGAGCTCAATTCAGCGAGAAAGCACCACAGATTTACTTCTTTATTAAGGAGTGACATGAACCAAGATATAGTGAATAAGCTGAATGTGAGGACATGTGTCACTATTAAACAGTCCGGTATGTTGTGATCGACTTGCATAAAAATTTTGGCAGTTAGTGGGAAAATTTGATAAACAAAGCAATTTAAACATAAAAATTCAGTAAAAAAAAATCTTCCACTGATTGCTCTTTTGACTGATGCTCTAGTGCTTTTACCACCTTTTTATTGATCCATTTAAGCAGTACCTCAAAGGTCGGAGGTCAAACCTGAGTAATGGAATCTATAGCCTGTGGTGACTGCAGTGCAGACCTGTTGACCTGGGCATTGTCTAAGTCAGCCTCAGGTTCATTAGCCTGACAGGTTGAGGTGAGCATGATCGGTGCTGCCTCGTCACATACTGCTCTCTCAGGAATGCTGCATCCATACTTATGCATGCCTGGAAGGGGCCCTTAAAAGCCAAAGCAGCTAAACTCAAAGTGTGGGCATAAATTTTTCTAAATTCCTCTCTCAGATGTGGGCAATTATATCACTGTAGAACAAAGGCAGTGGTGTTGAAACTAGTGTTGTGGTATGGTACGGTAATATGGGGTGATCTATGCTGTGTTAAGTGAAAAGACATTAAAAGAAAGTCGATGATGTTTTGTTCACATTCATGCACAATTCATCACTTGTGGGATTTCTTTTTGAGATATATTATCCTCCACTGATTAGTAACACATATGATAACACAACCAGTTAAAACGTTTACCTCTCTCATATTTAAATAATATCTATCCTGTTTGAGATTTGATGCCTTTAGTGATGCCTGCATTTGTTTTTACTTCCTTTTTATCAATGGCGCCACTAAGGTGCCAACAGTTGAAAAACTCAAATTCTCATGCAAGGTCAAGCTGTTTTTGACATCTATCTGCAAACAATGTGCAACACAATGGAGCTCTCAGTTTCTCAGACTCAACAAGTTCTCGACGCTGCCTTCCAGTTGACCAGCTGACCACCGGAGAGTTCAGCCTCCAGACTGTGCAGTTTCCTCTGCCTGGCCAGGGAGGATACTTCTCTACCTCCTGTTTATGCTGTACACTGGAGGCAAAAGAAAGTGGTGGGGACAGAGGAGAAAAATGCTTTGGCATGGCAGGGAGCATGCATGGCAGCCGTTTTTAAAATTGGTGTCATCCTGCCATTGTGGGTGCTTTCTCCAAGAATGAATGAAGAGGTCCCAAGGGGAATAAGAGCCACTGCAGCGATGGCTGAGTTATTCAAACTTCAAAGCCAGAGCTGATAAAGGTCAGCGTCCTCTTGGTAGAGTGATGAAAGCACAAATCAAATGGAAGTTAAGAGTCACTTGGAGATTTGTCAAATCACACTTAAAAAAAGAAACTTTGGCTCAGATTGCCATATTGTTTATTGTTTACACTCATACTAACATCCAAAGTTAAACCAATGAATCATCTTACCCAAAATAAGTGCCAACCAAGGGGGGTCATTGGGCCTCATTGTGTTGGCTGAGTAAAGCAGCAGGGTGTGGACGCATTGTGACCCCATCAGTTGTTAATGAACTGCTGGTCCAAACTGGGAGACAGGTCTGACCAGTGCCCTCTTCTTTGCTCGGAGGAGGTCTGCCTGATGGATGGGGTCTAATCAGCAGCAGACAGACCAGCTACAGGAAACATCTCCCCATCACGTTTACGGAAACCAGCACTTCTCCAGAGACTCGCTGATAGCCGCAGAGGGAGAGGAGGCAGGAGGCCAAAAACAATTGGATTCTCCCTTTTTTTTGTGCAAAGAAAATTAGCAGACTGTCTACTTTTCACTAACCAGAATATGATTTATGGGCTTGCTGCCAAATGACCTAGTTGAACAATACAGTAGTCTGGAGCTTGATTGCCTTTGAAACAACAGCCCAATTCTTATTTTGGGAATAAGTGACTTGTTGATCTCCCATTGTACTACGTGGAAATTCCTTACAACTCAAGAACAAGCGCAATATAATTTTGGCAAAATGTTTTTTAATATCCTTAACAAGAGTCAAACAGGAAAACTGATTGCATATCTATTGCTTTTTTTCCTTCTTTTTTGGATACTGCATGGGAAGGGAAAGCCAGGCGATAGGATGGAAATTAATACCTTTCTCCTTCTAATATGGCCAGGCTTAAAGGAAGGATTCAGACCCTTCACTGGCATAAAAGCTCATGTATCAAATCTGTGCAGGGCGGCAACTAATGCTGAATAGTGAAAAACTCTCACAGCTACCAAGTCCAAAATGCTAACATTAAAGCACTTGCAATTTTCCAAACTTTAAATAATTTGTTTGTTTTTTTTAAAAAATGAAGCTGCAACAATTAAATTTTCACTAAACCAGAATAATCTGTAATTCTTTTTATTATTTGTGAAATACCAACCAAAATCAAACTGTGAGACTTTAATGCAATGGTCCTAAAGAGATATACGATTTGATTACATTTCAGCCTTGGGATTTATTGTTAATATTTTTTCCTTACTGCGTTTTTATTTACCATTTATTTGATCAATACTTTGAATGAATATAAAACCCATTTTATAAGATGTTCATATGTAAGCATGACTAATTATGAATCAGCTGGTATTAAGCTGTCACACAAATTAAGTTAAAAACAAGGAAACATACTGTAACTGAAACAATGAAATGGTTAAAAAAAAAAAGGGGGAGAAGAAAAAATCAGATGTCTTGCACAGTAAGTGACTGGATGTACTTGTGAAAGTACTTTTAGAAATAGTTTGGATGCGAATGTAAATATAAGAGATTGGAATGATCTGAAAATCTCACAAACCCATTTTTATTCCTATTAATAATTATTATTTATTCACATTTCACCTAGAATATACCAGATGCTGAAACTGAGACCGTTTATCATTTCATGGAAAATAATAGCTCATTTTTGCAGCAACACAACTAAAAAAATCAAATCAGGATGATGGTTACCACAGCATCCTCTCCTCTTTTAAAAAGTGTCTGTAAATGTAAGGGAAGAAGCCTATTTGCTTGAGAATTGGAGAAGAATATTGCCTCATCCTCTGATCTCCTTTCTGCAAAGCCATGCTGATGTGATGGATGCAGTCTGGGATTTAGCATGTGTCTGTTTGAAACATGCAGGGTTGTCCCTGAATGAGACATTATCAGGAGCATCTTTCTCTAAAACCTCCATCTACTTTTTTGGCCTTGATGGTGCCTTTACAGATGTGGAAGCGGCCCATGTCATAAACACTAATGCAGCCTCATACCATCAAAGATGGAGGCTTTTGAATTATCCGCTCACAATAGACTCAGGTCAATCTTAGTTTCAACAGCTGATATTGTGTTTCTTACGTTTCTTTTGCTTTTGTTAAAAGGAGGGCAAATGTTACATCAAACTTAATTATCAGTGCAGTTTTGTATTAAGTGGGATAGCAGGTTGTTATGCATGATGCAAGGAGGAAGCTATGGCCAAGTTAAGAATCAATAAGAACCCCTAACCTGCTGCCTCAGCAACAACAATCAGCATCTTATCTTAACTGTGAAAAGCTTCCTGCTGATGTTTGATAACTGTAGTAAAAAAAAGTTATAACCTGTGCAAGTGTATGTTTTTAAGGGAAGCATCTGTCCCATCCAAATTCTGCTAAGCTCTTGTGTCCCGGCCAAGGGGCTTTTCCACCTTTGAAAGGTAGTGAGGCGTCACTCTTAAACCCCTCCAACCCCCCACCCCGCATTATGGGATGAGCAAAGTGAAGAGTCGCCATTTGCTCTGTGTATGAATAGACTGATGTGTCTGCCATGTTGGAATGCTGAGAGCTGTTTGCCTTTTGGGCACGTGAAAGCTTGTCACTGTGTTTTAGTTGCACTGGCTTATCCTTGAAAAGAGCCTGGGTGTCCCCCATTTTCTCTCTTCATCACAAACTCTTTGACCTTGACCTTTCTGTCTTGCAGCCCCCTGCTCTCTGCAGGCACTCGTGCAGTCACAATTGCACAGATGTGAGAGGGAAGAACTCCTGCCCTTTAATTATGGAGGTTTCAGCATGACCACGATCAAAAGCTCTCTCCCTTTGTCAGCTCATCTTAATTGAATTTTTGTGGTTAAGTGATTTCCTCACTTAATTACACTTTGTGAGGGGTTTTTTGTTTGTTTGTTTGCTTTATTTTTTTTTATTTTTTTATTTTTTAAAAAAGGCAATGAAGACTGTTTTTGTTGTAAATGTTGTGGTCTTAACAGGAGAAATCTTTTCTTTCAGTCTGCATGAATGGAAGGTAAGGCAGCAGGTTAAGACTTGTCCTCTCAACCCTAATCCTGAAGACCCTCAGGATTATAGTCACATCAGCTTTGTGTTGGAAAAAACATTCAGTTTCCATGCATGATACTCATGAAAAGTGGAAAATGTTCCTTCATGTTCTGCTGAGTTTACAGATAAATGCCTCAAACTTCAACTGGGCCCAAAGAGTATCATAAAGTCTAACCTCTCCATATAGGTCTGTAGAGCAAGAGTCACGTACAAGGGTACCCCTGGTTGATAAAGGTGCACCACCCTAAACAAAGACCAACAAAGGCAGGAAGGGCTGGACTAGTGAGTCTTACACCAAGGCCAAACCATTGCATCTATCACACACAGAATGTGGAATGTGTTGAGAGTGATGGGTAGTGCCGTCTGTTTTTCCTGGTTCAGTTTTACTGCTCAAACAATTCTCCCTAGGATCAACTCTTAAAACATCCTAAGCAAAAAGTGCACAGCATCGTGGGATGTAGCTCATAAAGCAGGTCAGAAGATGTTGGTGAAGAAAAGAAGACGAGTACTGGGCTGTTTAGTCTCTTGCTACATGACAAATGTGAGTCAGTTTTCTGTTCATTACTTTGGTTTGGATTGTTGTACTTTGACAATCAAACTTTAAGCTTATCATCAAGTTGACACATACATGCATCACAATGCAATAAGTACACTATACATTTACATCAGAAAGAAAACCTAAACTACTCTGTAAGTCTGACTAAAACTTGACTAAATTCTTAATATTCATGTACATATTTTGTGGTGTCGCCCTGCGATGGACTGGCGACCTGTCCAGGGTGTACCCCGCCTTTCGCCCACAGACTGCTGGGATAGGCTCCAGCCCCTCTGCGACCCTTAATCAGACTGAGCAGTTCGAATAACGAATGAATGAATGATTTTATGGTATCATATGTCATATGGTTAAACATTGCTATCAGGCCTATTTAGCACTGAAATATACATGATCTCCCATATAGAAACTTTAAATTTCGTGTACATTTTTTTCACACAATCCACAGCATCTCTGCACTCTGCAAACTTCTGTTAATAACATGATTGTCCTCCAGTGCATGTATGCTGGGTAACGATCCAACTGCATGGCCAGGTCGAGTTTCCACTATAGCTTGATTCAAATGTGAATGATGTAAATGCAGTGACTGTGCTTAAAGGCAACAGTATCCATCAAGTTCATTCACTTTTCAAATGGCTGCACAGTCCATAAAATAGCGACAAGGTTAATAACCAGTTCCCAGTTTGCTACCAGACACCACCTGTACCTTTAAACTGAAACTTTAACATTTTCTTCTGGTTTAAAGGAACCTCTAGCCTTCCTTTTAGTTATGCTACCAGGCCTAAGGTGCTGGATGGTCTCCAATGACGCTCTAAACACCTCCATGCACACCCCTCTCTTTACATGTTACTCGCTAAGTATGGATATATGATTAACTGTTGCCTATAGTCGTTGTTGGTGTTTTGTCTTTTTCATGTCCTTTTAGGCACCTTGGGTCTGGAGTTATGGTGCTTCCTGGTTCCTTTTTTTCCCCTCTCAACCTCCAGCCAGTTGAGGCCGAATTGTGATCTCCCACCTCTGGGAATGTACTACACTATTTCTTGACAACGTGATATAACTCATGTGTAGAATTATCTTTTGGCTTCTTCTTTATGGAGGATTTTCTTTTCAGTAATGTTAAACTCAATGCTAAGTCTTTTTTGTGGTGGTGAGCTATAGATTAAAGAAGTGCTCGAGCCGGGGCAGTGTGGTCTGCAGCTGCCTGTTTCAGCTAAATCATAGCTGGATGCATGTGGGGTGTAAATATTTGGCACATAAGGAGTTGTTCTGCCAGCCAGCACATATGCTTGCATCATGGTCACCCCGATGACCTGGAGTTTGCTTTGTAAGAGGAGTTGTCATGAAATGAGTTTGCTGCTACAAGATAATGGCTTACATAATGTGTGCAGATTGAAAACTGTGAACTTTATCACAGAACTTAGAATCTTTTCATTTTATTCTTACTTGTGCTTTGAAAAAGAAATGTATGATCTCATTTTCTGTCTTAATAAATCCTGAGGCTTTGATTCATTGCACTTGGTCTTTCAGCAAACTGAAGTGCAACAACGTGTTCTGGGTCCTGTGTGAGCATATCAACACATTATAGAAACTGAAATAGTGCAGTGCTTTGTCCAAATATTTTCTTAGAGTCCCAGCTTCTTTTTGGAGACAGCTGACCTTCCCACTCTGGAATCATAGGGCGACACATGGCTTTGACATTGACTTTAGGCCTGTTTTGGAATCGTTAAAGGCCAATTTGTCAGCATGCAACATGAAGCAGATATTGAGATGTGTTTCAAGAGGTCACACATCTGGACCTTTTGTGTTTTAACAGTGTCCCGCTTCCTCTTTTAGAAGCCCAAAGTACGTAGTATAATGGGAAGGCCACGTTCCACAGCCAGTTGGTCTCGTTTCATTAGCAAACTCTGGCCAGGGATACTTATTCAAACACTGCCTGTCCCTGCTGGCCCATTTAGCCTTGGATGCATGCTCCCTTCCTCCTCCAGACACGCTGCTCGATAATAATTATCAGCTGTAATGAAATAATGTAATTATCAGCTGTCTGCAGTGGAGAAGAGAATAGTTTTATTAACAGCAAAGCCTTGCAGACTTGAACATGAGTACTGCTGTCAGCAGAGATTGAAAGACAGGCAGAACAGGGCCAGGGTCTGCTCCGATAATCAGTCACCACAAGGGCAGCTTGATTAAAGGAAATGGACAGAGTGGAAACTTTGAATGTGTGTTTTTAGTTGTGTTTTCAGCCTGTCTGGGTGATAGCAACAGCAGAACAGATGCTGAAACAATTAGGGCAAGTTGGAGGATGTTTTTACTCCTTCTCTAACTCCCCACCCCAGCTCCCGCCTTGTGATTGCACATCAAAGTTGTCAACACAGTGTAAAAGTTAAGTTTATTGTTTGACTCCTTAAAGCAGTTGTCAGTTTTTAAAGGAGCCAGGACTTCTGGCAGCAGGACAAAATAAGACAAAGTGAGACATACAAAGCAAAAAAAGGTTACACGAAACACATAGTGTCAAGAGTTGAGTTCTGATCCAGGGCAAATTCTTGCGCAAGTTTAAAATCCAGCCAAGTCTGGTTGTCTCTACATATTTAAACATCCTGCAACAATGTTAAACTTATCGGCAGAAGTTAATTGAATTCTCATTTTTCCTGGATTCTTTTTTTTTTTTTTACTTTTTCTCAAACAGATATACAATACAAAACAAGTGCACATTCGTGTAACATTAAACATTGTTTGAGAAGGAACAGAAGGAAGCCCAAAGCTTATTTAAATACTACTCCTTATTTACAGTCTTAAATTTTCACAGTTATATGGCTATATACACAGATTACATACTGAAAGTCATCATCCAGATGGAAAAATATAAAGCAGCAAAATAAATCATGATTTTTCTTCTTTTTTATATTTATCCAAAAGAAATTCTCGTACATTTTTTAAACTGAATAATGTTTTTACATAATTTTAAATCTTCACTTTAATCTCAATTCATTTGTTTGGTTCATATGTTAAAAACGGCCGACTTTTGCTATGTTTCTCATAATGCAGTAAACATGCCAGTATTCATTTTATGCATCAAAGTTTTAATTTACAAAGCAACGATAATGGTTTTAAATGTTTTATTTCAGGCTTCATATTCACACAGACAGAGCAATGGTTAGGGAAGAGGCTGGTCATCTCAGAGGTGACTGATTTACAGTTTGTTGCTGTCTGTCAAACAGCTGACAGATGGGGGAAGCAGCACAGCCTCAGCCATGCTGTCGCCATTCGTAGATACTTTGCAGTCTGGCCAGTGGCACGAAGGCTGAGGATTGCACCTTCAGCTTGATGGGAAGGTTAACAGCTGCAATAAACTTGTAACAGCAAAGCATATATTTTACTGTTTCTGCCCATAATGAACAATGAACATGTCAAAGAGCATGCATTGTATGTTGTCTGCTTCAACTGCGTTCAGCAGCTTAAATTTCGAAGAAAACTCTTCGCAATACTGGTTGTGTCTGTTATGAAATCTGTTATTTTGGCTCTGAGACATAAATAGTCTGCGATATTCATGGCATGCTCGTAGTGTGGGCAGTTTTTATAAAAGAGTCTTTTTAGATTTTTCCTGGAAAGGCTCCAAATTTGGGTTCAGCGTTGAGCAAATCCTGTAAAACCTACTTTTTGTGCAGCTGCAAAGCCTATACTTTTAGGCTTGTAAGCCCTTATAGTCATTTAGGGATGAAATTTTAAAGCATTTTGAGTCAAAGCCTTTTCTCACTAAATGCTTTTGTCAGGTTAACACTCTGCTTTTTCTCAGTGCCAGTCAGGTCTGTGACAGCTCTTTCATTCCACTCCTGAAGAAAATTATCACATAAGAGCGTTCAGTTCCTCTCAGACTTTGAGAGACTTTGGGTGGAAAGTCTGCAAAGCACCTGGTCCTCACATGGGCCCCTGTTTAGATTTTCACTTTAACTCCTCCAAACAGGGTCAGGCTTCAGGTTTCTGTTTCTTTAGTTTAAAAGAAAATAGCCAATAATTGTATTTGTGTGTTAAAAGGCTCTTATTGATTATAGGATTGCTTTTGTAGTTAGAAAATTCAGATAAAGCTAAAAAAAAAACAGGCAAGGAATTTCTAATGCATTTCAGAGAACTGATTTCATCCTATCAAGACAAATCCCACAAGCATTAAAAGGTGCAGTGAGTTTTTGTGGCAGAGGGGGTAAAAGGGACTAATTTCCTCCTAATTGAGCCACAGGGTTCTTGTTTTGTCAGGAGATTTTCAGCCAAATGGAGTCAGATTCCTGCAGATCTCCTGGGATGATGGGAGGGTAGAGCTGGAGTCTAGCAGAGGCTGAAGATCCCAGCAGTCCCCCCAGCTCTAATCCCTGTCATTAACTCCGCTGCACAGAGAAAACTGGCCGACCCGAAAACCACTACCCTCTCATCAGCAATGTCCTTTGTCCCTTTATTTCTTTCACAACATCCTCTCTTTCATTAGCTTCATCTCCCTCTTCTTTTCTTCCCCCCCCCCCTGTGTCACAGTTTCCTACATTTTACACAAAGGTCTTTCTTGAGTTTCTCTAAGAGTGCAGATGGCAAAAGACATTGAGTGTGTCACTGAACATTTTAAAAAAAAAGAAATGACTTGTCCTATAAAGAACTATTCAAGAAAAAAATGTACAAAATATTAGTTTCATTTTATCACAAAGCCACTTGTCTAACCTATTTTTCATTATTCTCCAGTACAAAAACAAATGTCCAGGGCTGTGCATCTCATGACAAATAATATTTATATTATCATTCCATCATGTCATCTACTAAATAAATAGTTTACAATAAGCAGCTATAAAACAAAAGTCGCACAGCAGCATCTCAGCTAGAGAGACAAACTATCCCATTATAGCACATCCTGTGGTGCTTGCTGTTTTGTCCTCTGACACAAACACTCACGCAAACACACAAAGTGTGGTGGGTAGGATGGGTGCAAGGGTGGTCCAGGGCCCTGTGAAGGAAGAGGGGAAACACCTTGTGACCTTCATGTTCCTGACCAAGCTACTGGAAGTCCAAACACATCAAGGATGGGCAAACAGATTGGACCGCTGGGCAGCTGCCTCACTGTTGGTCTGCCAGAGCTGTTGGCTCCTGTTTGACATCCTGATTACTTGCTTACATCTGCTTAACTTGTCAAGTGTTTAAAAGATTTTAGTCAGAAAGAAAAAGTGTCATTTATTCATTTATTCATTTCCTATACCACTTAGTCAACTTTAGGGCTATGGGGATGCTGGAGCCTATTCCAGCAAATAGAAGATAAAAGCAAGGTAAACCCTGGAGAGATCATCAGTCCATCGCAGAGAAAACATGTCAAAATGGTCCACATTTCAACTAAATGTAGAACAAAAGTTGTTGTCTTGTTCATTTCTTCACCCGGCTTTAGGATGAAATAGAGAATCAGTATGCTACTGTAGACAGGAAAAATCTCTAATCAGTCAGATTTTGTCTATGTCGTGTCCTCATTGAAACCTTCTAGTGTGTGTACGTGTGTTTTTTTTTTCTTGGTTGAGATGCAATACGGAAGATAGATAAGCAGCAAACAAAACTGTCAAGATTTTGTCTTTTGCTGCAACAAAAATAATCAGTATGCAAACACTGCTGCAGCGTGGCTCTGACTGGGTCATGTTTGGGTTGCGATATGGAAGTCAGAAGCAACTGCCCGGGCACAAACAGCCTGACTTCTGCTGCAGATAAACACCCTGCTCCACTTGACCCATCCAAAGAAAACTTTGCTTTGATGCACTTATTTTGCTGGCTATGCTCATTGACACTAAATAGGAAATAAGTATTAACACGCTCTTATTAGTCATTTTTTAACTCAATTTGGCTCTGCAAGAAATGCTTAAATATAAAAAAGCAAGCATGTTTAATGCTGCACAGCTTCTACTTCTATTTGGTTTGCACGGTTGCTTTTAGTTTTTCATTCTGTTTATTTATTTCACACTTGAATGTTTATACAGATTTACCTTGAATCCACCTCTTTCATGTGTCTTACTGTTTGATTTAAGCCAAAAGCTGCTGAAAATGTGTTTGTTGTGCCTGGTATAATGATGATAAAGATTTTTAGATATTTTATTTTATTTCATTTTATTTTATTTTATTTTATTTGCATGCAGGAAGTGTAGGAAATTTTTATAAAGCACTGAACAGGTGTGCCATTCATTAGCTAAGAAGTGCTTACAGCGACAAAATAAAACAATGGGGAAGCCTTATCAAGACAAACATTTTTTATGACTATAAGGTCTCTGTACAGTTCAATGTTGGGTCAAGAGTAGGCAGATGTGTGGAAAAGATAGTGCTTTGTGACCTCCAGCTCAGTGGTTTAATGAGGCACTTACGCTACATTACACCACAAAGCCCTCTTGATGTTATAAACAGAATTTTTACATGCCGTCTTCAGTCTTCAGTTTTCCAGTTTGTTTGCTGTTGTTTGCAGATTTGAAAACTTTCTGAGAAAACACAAAGTGTTTGTAGGAATTTTTACACATAAGAAGCCGTCAGCGAGCTTAAGATGACCTGTGTATTCACAAAGCGCATTGTCTATTGGCAGGTCCTCACCAGGACAAGAATGTGGAGCTGGCTTTGCGGCATGAAAGTGAAATGTCGTCTAACACAACATAGTTGGCACTTAGAGAGCCAATGTGAAAGGCTGCGGCTCACAGTGAGTTTAATGTTTCATGGAAAGGCATATTTTTTTTCCTGTGCGATGTCATCTTTGTTACATACAAAATGCCTCAACAAGCTCTTAGTTACAGATCAATCTTGTCTTCAAGGTGACGCTACTCTGTGACCTTTGGCCCCCCCCCCCAGCAGCTGTGGGCCCCTGGTCCCACAGCATGATTTGCGGTCCTAGGACTGACTGCAAATCAAAGAATGGTGAAGAATCAGAGTGTTGCCAAAAAAAATTTTACACTTCAAACAAAGCTCAGGTCACAAGTTACACCTTCAGTCACTTATCTCCTCCAGACTGAAGCTGACATGTGTCCGCTGCAAATGTCCCCTGATTCTTCTGCTGCAAACTCCTAGATACATGTCACTCACCTCCACTGTTTAAAAACTCACGACAGTGTCAACTTCCCAACAAGTTGCTCGATTTTGTCCCTTTGCAAACATAATGACGACGAGAGCGGGACCGAGGCGGTCACATCGCAGCAGCAGGGTCATTTCAGCAGCAGATCAAAAGCAGCCACAGCTGTGGAGGGGACACATGTGTGGTCTCAGCCTGAAGACAGAAAACTCTGTGACACATTGCAGCCATGTCTGGAGGAAGGCTAGCTATGGTGATATGTGAGGAAAGAAAACATGACTTTAGAGTTAAAGCCTAAACTTGTGTTTAGTTAACATAGGTTTCATTTGGAAAGAAATGCAGCCTTAGTGAGCCCTCACTGTCAGCTGGTAATCCTCCTCCCTCCTCCTCCTCAGCTGTAGGACTTTATCTTGGCACATCCAGGGACTGTGATTAACAAGTGAGGAGGTCCTCTGCAGATATCCAAGATGATGGTCTAATCTGACCATCTGTTTCTTATCTACCCTCTTTTATTTTTTAAATTGGCAAATTTATTTGTGTAAGGGATGCTGGGCCTGCAAGCAGCAGGCATCAATCCTCTCCCTGGGGAATGAAGTAGAAGTGGGATCCTCCAGGTGTGTGTGAATGCTGGCTCAGGACTCCATATGAACAGAATCAGCATTAAACAGTTTAATAGCATTTTGATTCAGACATGATTTAACATGCTAGAGTGCATCTTCATTGCCTTCATTCAAAATATTACAATACTTTTTTCTATGTGAATGGTAACAAAGTTAGTTTTGTTGCATGGGACTTGACAGGAATGCAATGTCTAATCACTGCTGCAAGAGGGATGAAATGTCTGCCTGGTTAGGTTCCCACCAGCCAGCTCGGCTGCTCCATGCGGAGTCCAGTCACTTCCCTCACTGCAGGCTGATAAGCTGGGATCCAGAGAGTGCTCCCTTTGACCAAAAAACATTTCCCCAAACCAAGACATTTATGGTACAATAATCCTCAGTAAGTATTTATGCATTAACTCCTTGTTATCACCAGCAGACTTGTTTAAGACAGATTATCCAACCTCAATGTGCTGTAAATAATGCTCAGCACTGCTCAGACATATCCACGCTTTGTTTATAAGAAATTCTTCTTAGCTGGCTTTATGTCTGATGGGCTGCAACATCTTCCAAGTGTTTAAGCACTTTTGAACATCAATGTTCTTGGCGAAATGTGATTTAACCATTTGCATTTTTAGATTTTTTACTTATTACAGCGTGGCAATTTCTGGTTAAAAACATACCAAAATTTCCAACAATAAAAAGCCCCTTTCATGACTTTCCCTTTGCGTTTCCATGAGACATAAGATGAATTGTTCATTTGCTGTCCTTCAAACTGCTCTGCAGTAGCTCCAGATGTGATGCAATCAGAGGCTAAGCTTGTTTACAGACAGATCAATCAGACGAAAAGTAGAGATCAAGGTGGTATCAATACGAAATTTCCTTTCTTTTTGTTTTAAACCAGTATATTTGCTTGTCCTTTTATCGTGCAAATTAATCCGCAGACACGCGCACACTCGTTCTGACACCGATTATTGATATGCTCTCTAAATTTAAAAAAAAAAAACCAAAAAAAAAAAAAACCAAAAAAAAACATTTCATTGTATTGCAGATTCAGTTTCGTTGTCGTGTCCACCAAAATTCGCATATTTCTTGCACATGCAGGTTAAAGCATGTAAAAGTTAAGGCTGCCATCAGTTGGAGGAAACAAATGACCAAAGAAAAATTGACGCAAGTGCCTATTTGCGCTTTTAACAGCCTTTTAACTGAAGCAATTGTGATGGAAAACATGAAGTTGAAATGTCCGGACCTGTTCCAGGACGAGAGACACCTTTTCTAACGAAATCACAGAGAAAAGAAAGAAACGGGAGTAAGAAAAGAAAAAAGAAGTTCTTTACTGTGATTAAATTTTACACATAAAGTGAAAAGGAAGTGAGACAGGGTGTGGCACAGTGGTCCACATTGTTAAAATGATGGTATTTATTCAATTAAGTGCGGGATTATTCGTGATTAACTAAAGTTTATTCTTATTCTTGTTTTTTCTTGTTATTTATTTGTTTATTTGGAAGTTTAAATGTTTTGTGTTGTGTTTTTTTTTTTAAATTATTATTATTCAGATATCACACTGGTAAGAATTTTGCATGTATGCTTTCTTGCTTTTACTATTAAGGTTATTAAATGTCTAAGCTGCTGTTTTGTGCTGCTGTTTTAACTAGTTTCGTAACTGCTTTGATGTTGTTGCATTTAGGCCTGTCTGCTTACAGGGGGCTTCATCGGGGCCCTTCGTCTTCAGCTAGAGGGATGGGCTGTGCCAGAAGAGGTGAGAGAGAAGGAGGAGGAGGAGGGGGAGGGGGAGGGGGAGGGGGAGAGCTGATAGATGTTTTACTGTGGTGGAGGTGGAGGGAGGGGGTTGTCCTGGGAGGGAACCAGGAGTGTAGAGGCCCGAGTTTAAAAAGGCAGACAGCAGCAGCAGTCACTCATTCTCATTTGTCCTCTCAGCAGCAACCAGAGTTATAACTCCTGTGATCCCCCGGTATTTTGTTGTGGTTTTTTTTTCTCTCTTTTTCTTTTTTCTTATTTCTGATTGATTCCTCGGAACTGTACAGGTCTATCTTTACGAAGGATTTTTTTCAGACTTCAACATGGAGACCACCACTGGGGAATATAATGACAATTATGACTATTATTATGACAATGAAACTGCATGTGACTTCTCAGAGTGGGAGCCGTCTTATTCCCTCATCCCAGTCCTCTACATGCTCATCTTCATCCTGGGCCTGTCAGGTAATGGTGTGGTCATCTTCACAGTGTGGAGATCCAAATCTAAACGTCGAGCAGCAGATGTCTACATTGGGAACCTGGCCCTTGCTGACCTCACCTTTGTTGTGACCCTACCTCTCTGGGCGGTGTACACAGCTCTAGGCTACCACTGGCCATTTGGTGTTGCTCTGTGCAAGATAAGCAGTTATGTCGTTCTGGTCAACATGTATGCCAGTGTTTTCTGCCTCACCTGCCTGAGTTTTGACCGCTACCTGGCCATCGTTCACTCCTTGTCCAGCAGCAGACTACGCTCACGAGGCACCATGCTGGCCTCCCTTGGTGCCATTTGGCTCCTGTCGTGCCTCCTGGCTGTGCCCACACTGCTCTTTCGCACCACAGTAAATGAACCAAATAGCAACCGGACCACATGCGCCATGGACTTCAGCCTAGTGACCATTAACCAGAGGCATGACTATCTGTGGATTGCCGGACTCAGTCTGTCCTCTTCTGCATTGGGTTTTCTCCTGCCTTTCTTGGCCATGACCATCTTCTACTGCTTCATCGGCTGCACGGTCACCCGCCACTTCAACAACTTACGCAAGGAGGACCAGAAGAAAAAGCGCTTGCTCAAGATCATCACCACATTGGTGGTGGTGTTTGCCATTTGCTGGACTCCCTTTCATGTGCTAAAGAGCATGGACGCCCTCTCCTACCTGAACCTTGCCCCAAGCTCCTGCGGCTTCCTGCGTTTCCTGCTCCTGGCTCACCCTTATGCTACTTGCTTGGCCTACGTGAACAGCTGCCTGAACCCGTTCCTGTATGCCTTCTTTGACCTGCGCTTTCGTTCCCAGTGTCTGTGCCTGCTCAACCTGAAGAAGGCTATGCATGGTCAGATGAGCTCCATGTCATCTACTCTCAGTGCCCAGACTCAAAAGTCAGAGGTTCAGTCTTTGGCAACCAAGGTGTAGAGAGCGAAAAAGTGAAGTGAAGCAGGACTACAGGACAATCCCAGCTTCAAGCACTGGAACACTTGTAAAAAAATACAGACTTCATGTGTCCATTGTTCAAAGCTGGTAAGATGTGATCATGAACTTTGAACCGTCACTGCCTACAGCCATTAATCCCATTGTAAATCCTATATTCTACAGCAAAAGGGTAAATGCTCTGTATGTTGGATGGACTCGGGAAGCTGGAGCCAGCTGGCTGAGCTCTTTTGCTGCTTTGGTCCTCAAATTCTCAGAGAAAACGTCTATTTTTTTCTTTTTCTGTTTATTTGTTTCCTTCAGTTTTTCTTTTGTTTTGCTTTGCTTCCACAGGGGCTTTCATTCATGTCATGAAAGATAGCAGATTTATGAGTTATGAACTGAACTGTGTGTAAATCTTTTTACACTGGATGAAGCATAAAACTATACTGTATTTTCATACCATTTTTATTCAGGTGTGTTGCTGTTTTGTTTTAAAAGCACTTGTTAAGGAATGTGCGAGCAGGGATATCAAATGGAGCCTTGTCCTCTTGAAAACCTGATATTTGTGAAGGCTAGAGTTTGGGCTGCAGGAGGAAGGAAGGGAGGTGTAAGAGGAGAGAAGGTGTTGCGGCTTAATTACATAGTTTGCAGAGAAGAGTCGGGTGCAGACAGGCAGATGGCAGTTGACAAATGTTGAGGAACGGGAGCAGGGTGGGGTGGAACGGAGGGGCTTTGTGGTATAGCCGCAGCACTAAAAAAGGGGACAAAGAAACTTTATAGATGTTCCAAACTGATGTAAATGTTTTATGTTTTTGCCATCACTGTAACTAACTACTGCATTAAAGATGTGTGCTACAAAAAGATTTCTCTGTGTGTCTGTTCAAACCAATGTTAAGCTTTTAAGGGACAACTTAAAGGTGAGGAGGAGAAAGTCCTCATACCAAATGCAAATGTTTGACCTGCAGTTTCACATCAGTTTCATGACACCATCCTGTTATTTCAGTCTTAAGTATCTCCAAAAGGTTAAAGCTTTGTTATGAATAGCCTTAGCATTGGGTTTACACCTTCAGACTAACAGATCTCTAATCTCTATTGATTCACAGCCTGCATCCAGACTGTAACCGGATTATGCAAAGTACCAGCCATCATAAGGGTGTGTATTTGATGCTCAGTTGTGACTTTGACTTTTTTTTTTAGCTACTTGATGACACAGTCTCATAAGTTGCAGTCAAATGTTTTAGAGTTTGAAATATTGTTTATATCTAAACTAGAAGAAGCCATGTATGCAGTCTGATCCATGTGTTTGCAATTAAAGAACCTGCCCGGCACATTAGTAGATTTCAAAGCGCCTTATGTTTTGTTTTTTTTAACAGAATGTCATTTATTTTTGCAAAAAGTCTCAGCATTAGAACTACCTAAGTCCAACCAATCTCCACATGTCCACTTAAAATAGGTCCATTACCAGTGAGTGACTCCTCTTGGGGACACTTTTGTGATGAGTGATGAGTTTTGTTGAATATAATCAACGTTTAAGAATCGGCAGTAGCAAGGAGGAGAAACAGGATTCCAATCCAGCCTGAAGTTTTGGCCACAGAACAAGTCAATATTTGTCCCCTGTTGACAAGCGATTGCAGTTAGAGCGGTTGTTGGGGTGCAGAGCAGGGGTTGGGAGAAAGGATGGGGTGGGAGGTGGGGGGGGTGTGACTGCAGATGCTGCAACATACTGAGCAGCTAGATTTTTTCTTGCAGAGGGAAAAGAGAGACTGTAACTGAGGTGAGGACACCAGGAAAAAATCACAGCTATACAAGCTCATCTTGCACCTCTGCTCTACAAAGCAACATGTGTGAAGCAGTGAAAATATGAAGAGTCCTGATTCATCGTGTGTTTGTGTGTGATAGATCATATGTTACCTATTCTCTATACTGGCAAAAAAAAAAAAGAAAAAACTTACAGTAGATGGTTATTTTGATGGATGTGAGGGCCTCAACATGTTTATCACATGCACATACAGAGGCTAGACGGCTGAGACACAGTTCTTTATGAGCGAGTGGAGATTTATGTGTCTGAAGCTGAGCCTTCAAAAGGACCTTTAAGGAATCATATCCATCACACAAGCCTTTTTTTTAACTATTCAATGCATAACCATAACACTTGTATTCAATATTTAAGTAGTTTATCTTATTACATTACACAGTAAATAAGAGCCTGATAAGACAGTGTAAACAGGGAGGAGTCAATCATGCACGCTGAACTGGCCAGACATGTTGTTGTATTTGAGATGAGCTGGCCTGACAGCTTGTCTGTATCTGTTAGCTAACAAGTTCACTTTGGGATAACTCACCCAGAATACCAGCTGACCAAAGCACAGGCAGTACACGGGGGGCAAGGCCGACGCAAAAACAACAGTTGCATTCGGCCTTTGGATGCACATAAATGTTGTCTTTGCTTGTGTGTGGCCTGTTTGCATGTGTGCGGATGTTTGGTGGTGCGCCTGCAGTGCTCCTAAAGGTTCCTAAAGGAACAGATCTTAAAGTTTGCCTTCACTGTGGTTTTTCTCAGCTCAGCACAACAGCTGCTACCTCATGTCAGCCCGTTGCACGCTATAGTTCAACACACCGCATTCAGTTCAGGACACAACTAATTAAATTATACAAATGTGAGATGCATGAGCTTAACTCATTTATCCTTAACTTATTTATTTGATTATTATGGACCTTAATGTTTTGCTTTAAGACCAAGAAAGAACATTTAGTCTAAAACAGAAAAAAACTAAAAATAAAAAAAAAAACAGAAATTAAGATTTTAGTGCCACCAGCAAACCCTTTTACCTCACTGGATGACCCTTGATGTCTTCTGTATTTGTTTGACTGAATGTGTACATTTCCACGGTTATCTGTAGCTTTCACTATCAAATTAAACAGTTTGAGCTCAAGAGATTATTCTTTAAAGACACTAGACAATAACTAAATAGGTTGCAGTTGTCTTGATTGGAATGCTGCTTCTGGAAAATGAAATTCTTGTATAAGACAAGGACTTATTTTAGAAATGCATTTAGAAGGAAGTACTGACACTGTAAACCCAGTACTTGTATGGATCATTGTTGGTCGACATTTTAATTATGTGATTCACTGATTCATCATAGTTTGATTATTAACGCCTAACCCTTTCTGGCCTTCGTTTATTTTATTTTTTTACTTATCAAATTGAAGTATTTCATTTATCTAATTGCCTTTTCTCACTCTTATTTGTGTATTTTTAAATTAATTATTTAGTACTAATCTCTACATATTAATTGTTATGAATTAATAAAGACAATTTATTGCATCATTATTTTACTCCAGTCTCTTATTGTTGTCCTGTATTTACTTTGTTTTTATGTGAAAAAATTCAGGAATTAAGGGGTTAAGCATTGTCAAGCTTGAACTTAATATTTTGCTCATGCCAATTCATTCATTCATTCATTCATTCATTCGTCATCCTAACCGCTTAGTCCAATGAAGGGTCGCGGTGCTCATGCCAATAAAAAAAATTAATATTACTAAGTTTGAATCCATTGATCTCCCTGACAACTCCATCAGTCGGACTCTTGGTAAGTAAGTTGGTAAGAAACACATGTAAACAACTCACACAAGGTGCTTGTTTCTGAGTGTTGTTTTCAGTGTGAGCTGCTACACCCAGACGGGACATCTGAACCAAAACACAACTGCTTTCCTTTCCTTAGATCTTCCTGCTGTTCAATCCCACCCAAGCTGCAGCAAATGTGCCGTATGTGAGAGTGTGTGTGTGTGTGTGTGTGTGTGTGTGTCTAATGCACAAGTAAACAGAGACCTGACACATTCCCTGTGTTGTCAGTGCTAACCACACTTTCTCTGTAGTCTTCATCCACCTGTTGCAAAACTCCCACACACATACACACAAGACAAACCAACACATGCACACAATTAACTCCCCATGCCTCAAATTATCATCAGCATTTGTTCAGGGAAACATATCAGAGAGGTCAGGAAACCCATTAGCTGGTGTTACAGGGATTATACATCAATATCCCAATGATGTTTGAGTTGTCCTCATGTTCACATTGCCTGTCACACCTGTGAATCTGGTGCAGAGACAAAAGGAGAAAGACCTGATGGAGGGTGGGTGGGATGAAATGATGTGAGGACTGCATTTGCAAATGCATGCATGTTTGTTTTCTGCTTCCCTACCCTTTAATGGAATTGTCTGCCACAAAAGAGGGGTCTTGAAGACATTTTTTTTTAACAATTCAGAGGTTTAAAGTAAACAGGGTTCAGTTGCATCAAAAGGAAATAGTTTGACTTGATTTGTGTCTTTGTGGAAGTTCAGGAGTTAGAGCCTCCATCTTTCTTAAAACTAAGCAAGCAGTTTGAACAACTTGGGCAATATTTTATTTGTTGCTTAGTTAAAAGTTGGAGCAGGCAATGGTTAGTTTAGCTTAGTTTACCTATAAGACAGTTTTACACTCATCTTCTATATGTTCTCATCACTGATATTAGCTGATGTTAGTTTCTTTGACCAAACCCTGAAGAATCTGATTAAACTGGCAGGATTTGACTAGAAGCACCTTGTTTTTATACATTCGGGACTCGCAGCTTTGTGATGAGAAACAGTCCAGAGGATTAAGTCTAATGATGAACTGTTAATAACATGAAGTGTCTGGCTTTATAAGTATGAGCCCATCACCCGTCTAGACAGCAGCCTCTGATCCACCAAAACTAGTCAGTCCACCCTGACACAGAAACCTGGAAAGTAGCTATTTTCTATTGCCAAAACTACCCTCCTTCCTCTCCATCCCCTCCCTTTAATACCATGTTTCAATACTTGCTTACAGCCCACATACTGTTGTATCTGTCTTAACTGTCTCACTTATGTAACGCCTCTCGTCTGCTCAGGAAGTATGAGACCCTTTCAAAGACAAATCCATGTCCTATGGTAACCTGTAAAACAGCCTAACTTTAAAGTAAATGTAGACCATAAAGTATAAGTATCAAAATAGAGAAAAGTGTGAATATGTTTAAAAAGGGTTCGTTGCGTGATTTTTATGAGAGTTTTGCTTTTTGTGCCAAAGAAAACAACATGAACATCTCAACTTATTTCCACATCCTATTCCTTTAGTATAAAAGTGTGCTGGCAATGAAGACTTTGGAAAAAAAGAGTCAAATTATAATGCGTCTCATAGAGACATATGCAATGTAACAGACTTAATCATACTTTACATTAACATCAACTTTATAACGCCCCTCCCCCCAAGAATATCCCCCATATGATGATTTTAAATTGCTGCAGGTTAAGGATCCCTAATGCAATCAGCTTGTCTCAGTAATTTGTTGATGTAGTTCAACTTGGAAATGGCCTCTTGCTGTAATTGTCCAGAACTTGAGAACAACGGCCTAAAATAACACAGCATTTTCATGAGCTAAGTGTTTTCATGCTAATTCTATTATGCTTTGGCACATTTCAAGAAGTGATTAAGAAATCAGGCTCTCAAATGGATCTGCTCTGAGTCCACCTCCATGTCATTGTTATTCATTCTTGGGCTTCTATATATGTATGTATGTATGTATGTATGTATGTATGTATGTATGTATGTATGTATGTATGTATGTATGTATGTATGTATGTATGACTAAAGTAATAATAAATAAAAATTTTATAAAATCATTCCATTATTTTCTAATTCTGGTTCAATGGAAATATTTTTTCAAAGCAAACAAATTAGATAATTTATTACATATTATATCACTCATAAACTAATATTTTGTTGAACAATCCTTTAATGTTTCTGCTACAGTCAGGTGTTTTCTGTTCCTCTCAGTCAGACTTCTGCACATGTTGACAGGTATTTTGTCCCACTGTTCAACAGAAAAGTGCTCTAATTTGTCCAGGACCTGTTTGTTTGTTTTTCTTTCTTCACCTCAATTAAATGGGAAAAAAAACATTGTCTTATATTACTAAATCATATTTTTGCAAATTTTTAGTTATTGTTCCTTTTTTAAGTCTCCAGGTATTTGAGTGACAGTTGTAAATTCAGCCTTTTCTTTAATGAAAGGGGATGAATACATATGAGCACAACTGTATGTATGTATGTATGTATGTATGTATGTATGTATGTATCTATATCTATCTATTTATCTATCTATCTATCTATCTATCTATCTATCTATCTATCTATCTATCTATCTATCTATCTATCTATCTATCTATCTATCTATCTATCTATCTATCTATCTGTCATTTGCAGGAAAGGCCAGGGTCCTTTGCACATACTAATAAGCCCTGCTGCTGGATATCGTTAGGCAAAAGACGCTGCTTCCGTGGACCGCTTGGCTTGGCCAGACCTGAATGTGCAGCATGGAGCTTCACCCCCTCCGGATATGGTTGCTCGGGACTCATCGTCCTTCAGGCACAAAGGTTCTCTTCACATCCTTCTCTATCCCATCCATTGTGGGAGGCCTGCTTTTAGGCACATTGCTTCTTAGGGCTGCTTTGGGGCTAAATACATCTCCTGTCACTGGCTGGTCCCAGTGCCAGTTCAGCTGTTGGGAGCACTCAGGTGTTCAGCTTATACATTTACCAAGCATAACCTCTAATAAATGTGGAGACAATAAAGAAATAAATGAATAAAATAGGACTGACAAAGTTTAAAATATACAACACTGGGTCGGTACATAATAATAAATGTGAAGCTTGTTCTTTTAGAAGTGTTCATGAACATTTATATTTATGCAAATTCATTTCAACAATATTTTGCTTGTAGTCATGTAACAGCACACGTCTCCAGGAAGATTATCTGTGCAGAGCAGTCCTCTGCTGTTTGGCCACTGGGGAGCAGTAAGACACTGCTGACTCTTTCAGAAGCACCTTTCTTCAGACTGGTTCCATCATTGGACAAATACTCAGCATAGTCCCTTTACTAATCACTTTATTGTTGATCACGAGAAAACTCTCTAGTCATTCTTCAGGCAGAGACAAGCAATGGATGAACAACTGATTAAGAGAAAAGAAAATGCATCTGAATGGGAGGCATGTGAGAGTACTAGGAACTCCTGCCATCTGTTGGTCAAAATGTACAATTACCAGAACAGAAACATCTTTCCAAAAGCTCATCAAAGTTACACAACATGCTGAGCTGTATTTTTTTTATTTGAAGTTTACATGGCAGCATCACAGATTTTTCAAGTCTTAGTTGAAATTAACTGTGTTTTTTTTTTTCTCGCTGTGATTGTTTCCAAACTGAAAACAAACAAATGTAAGTTCCATCTGAACCTAATTCACTATATTGAACCTGAGAAACAGGGCTACAGTTGATCAAGTGTGTAATATGTAATGTATGTAATGTAATATCCATTCCTTATATAGCATGTTGTATGTTCCCAATATTGTAGAAATTTAGTTTTATTTATTTGGACATAAGCTTTACATTTCATTTCTATACAGCAAAACACTATTAACATGTCTGTATTCAGAGTTAAGCTTTTAAATTGTCATGTTTTTAGTTGTGATGGAGAAAATGTTTGCATACATGTTTAACACTACTCCTATAACAATGTACAACAGTGTATTGGCAATGTTACCTTTAGGTATGTGAGTATAAGGAATAAGTCGTTTCTAAAGTGTAATTTTATTTCTGTGAGTTCATGCAACATATAATATGTTTTGTGGTTAAGTCAATCAGTTTTGTACAATATTTCTAAGTACCTACACACCTAAGTTTTCCACATGGAAAAAAAAGTAGAATATTTCAACACAAAAGCAGCATGAAAAAGATTTGGTGGAGTACAGCAAAGTAAAATTTGTACTTGAGTACATGACATTCCCTCATTTGATTAGATTATTTTGCATATTCTGAATTTTTATGTCAGTTAAATAGTAAAATAAATGGTCATACTGAAGTATTTTGGACATTTCAATCTCCTTTAAGATGTTTTATTGTTTCAAAAATTACAACAGCAGAAAACATGTGTACATTTTATCAGAATAATACTTATTTCTACAGAAGTTTCAGTGATTGTTTATGTTAAACCTGCATGCACATTGGCCAAGTTTTCCTGCCAAACTGTTTCTTAGTTATTTTCCTGTTTTTGATTTCACCTGGATGGGCTTTGTGCGCAGATGCAGTGGGGGGTGAGCTGGGGGGAGAGGATTGCGACTCTGGTGAGGTTTTTTCTCAGGTAAGGAGAATGCGCGATTTCTCAGCTGGCATCGGGAACTTTGACCCTTTGCGGAGCTTGGGGTTTCTGATTTTTGACATTGGCCAGTAATGATTGGAGCAGAAGTTTTGGGAATGATAACAGTCTTGGTCCGAGGCAAGACCTTTCCTCTTCTGGATGCTAGAGAAGGAGGTGCAGGACTTTTGTGTTTCTTCTCTGCAGATGCACTCTCTTGTTCTTTAGTTTGTTTCTGCTGGAGGGTGGGAGATTGACGGCTTTGCAGCTTATGCTCCAAGTCTTCCAGGGCCTGGTCTGTGTAGGCCTGCATATCTTTACGCACCAGAGAAATCTGAATTTTAAACTCATCTTTTAGAGCTTTTTTGCTAGCCTGAAGCTTTTCCTCAAACATTGCATGCAAGGTCTCCAAACTCAGATCCACTTTATCTTTGGAGTCATTTGTTTGCATATCTTCCTCATTCCCCTGATCTGCAGTAATATCTTTGCCCTGATTGTCACTCTTCACATGTATTTCTCCATCTCTGACTCTTTGCACTAGCTCCAATATGCCACTCTTTGAGGCTGTCCCAGCCACTTGTGATCTGAGCTGGTTACGTACCTGTTGGAAAACAGACTGCATCTTCAGTTGTGTCTCCTTTTCTGTCATGCCAGTGTCCTCCAAACTTTCATCAATCAGAGTGACAGGGGAGATTTCCTCTTCTACCATTTCAGCTTGGTCTTCTTGTTCACCATTCACTAGTATTTCTGGGTTTGCGTCACAGGATTCTTTGTTCATCTTTAGTTTTCGTCTGGACAAGCGTTTTCCTCGCTTACACTGAACTACTACAGTGTCATGAGGCATCACAGCATGGTAAGTCTCTAATTGACTTGGCTGTTTGTCCCTAGAGATGCTGAATACCAGGGGATTTACTCTGGTGTAATGCAGCATGATGACATCTATAAACATTGTGTATAAAAATAATGCAAAGTAAAGCAGTTCATGCTTCACATATCATCTTACAGAGACTTTAAATTAAAAAACCAACACTGAAGAAATGCTTATGAAGATTATCCGATATCATTGCAAAGGATCAGTAGTATACTGTGATCCTCTGACAGCATGTGAGTAGTTGCATCCAATGACAACAGTTAGCCACCTGGTTACAGCATGAAAAACAACCCTCTTCAGGGACAATCGTGGAGGGAGTGATTGAGGGGGGGCTTCAAATTCACACTGGTGATTAGTGAGCTGTCAGTAGAGCATGAAACCAATGCAAAGATTATATACTATTTTTTGCAAATATTTTAGCAAATATATATATATATATATATATATACACACACACACACACACACACACACATATATATGTCTAAACCAATGTTTAACACTAGAGAACGCAGCCTTCTTGCTTTGCCCAGAGGACACCCAAAAGGCTGTGTGGTTTGCAATTAACAACTCCACCTTTTATTTGTAAATGCAGCCACCACCTCCAAGATTAGTGTTTCACAGATGCAACATAAGCATGCTTGACTGATTGTCTGACATGGATATGCTCAGATGCAGGGATTCAAGGTATGCCTGAAAAGAGCCTGGTCATATCAGATGTCTACTGTTTTCCTGAGTAGGGACTGGAATGGGCTTTCAGACTGTACTGTAATTGTTTCAGTCATCACCAATGTCCTAAGCTTTTGACCATTTCTCATCATTTTCATGTACCCTTTAGTCACTCATATCTGAAATGGTTCAAGTTCTAAATCTATTGCAATATTGTGCTGATAGCCTGCATGAGATAACTCATTACAACAAACCAATTTGTTAAGTTAAAGGCAAAGCAACATTAGTTCCTTTTCAGTTTTGCACAATAAATTGTCTAATTTACATAACAATGGTGTCTGTTCACACCTGAGTTAGGATATTTACTCAAAACTATTCCAGCCACCTGGCTGTCCTTCAGGCATGGATGTTAGAAAACCAAATGACTGGGATTGGGACTTTGACACCACAGTCTAGTAATGTTACTTATGATGTCCACCCCCTTATGACCACAATGTACCCATCTTCTGATGGTTGCCTCCAGCAGGAAACTGCACCATGTTACAAAGCAAAAAGAATCTCAAACTGGTTTCTTGGACATGACAGTCTCAACCTAAAAGAGCAACTTTGAGACATGTTGGAACAGGAGGCATCATGTATGTACACCTGACAAATATGCAACAACATGATGCTATCCTTCTCTGAGAAATCTTTCCAGCACCTTGTTGACTGTATGCTACAAAGAATTAAGGCCTTTCTAATGATGAAATGGGAATTACCTGGAATTACTAAAGTGCACCTAATAAAAGTGGCCGGTTTAACCATAGAGACCTGTTCAGCAGATCAGTCTGCAGGTAGGTGTTACTGTTTCTAAGAACATGTGGTTCTCAAGACTGCTTTGTTAGTAATGAATATCTTTTGTTTATTACATTCTTACTCTTATTATTAAGACTACTTAAACTTGTATTAAACCGACTATAACTACTGATGCATGAAACAGATTTAAATTATTGATGATTTAAGAAACGTTTTCTAGTACTAATAAGGTTTGATGAGATGGGGTCATATGAAGGCATGTGAGGGTTCTCCCAGCCTTGCCCCAACGAGCCAATGAGAGTCCAGCATGAGTGAGCCTCCTCTTGCCACTAAACACTAACATATGGGCCTCATCTTTTTCTAGAAAATGAGGCTGTAACTTTAACCTTTTAATGCCCAACTTAAGAAAAACTGTGAAAAGAGTCCAATTTTTTAAATCTGGCCCTTTAACAAGAAAATTTTGGTATTATTTGGGGGTGGGGGGGGGGGTTGTGCATGTAAGCTCGAAATTGTTGTAGAGTAGTCTTCTAAATCCTAGTATATATCAGCTGGCAGGAGACAAGTTTTAAAATAGTAAAACAAGGTTTTGAGCAAAGTTGTGAAAGTGATGCAAAATGTCTCAAAAACTGTGTATCAAATGATACGTTTGGTTTTATTGGGTTAAACATGTGCAAGCAAGCAGTCTGCACAGAATAAATTAAGGATGTATTTATAACTATATCTTATTTCTTTTATAACTGATGAAGCATAGTTTAATGTATAATTCCAAAGAAAAAAGCCAGTCATTCATTATGCTTTATAAATGTGATGTTAATCACGTTGTATGATATAAAAACGTTGAGTCAGTAGATACATGTCTATGGTTTATTGTGGTTTATTTACCGCCACGTCTGCCTGTCTGTCTGTTTGTATGTCTGTCTGGCAGCAGCATAACTCAAAAAGCTGTGAATGGATTTTTATCAAATTTTCTGGAAATCTCAGAAATGAAATAAGGAGCAAGTGATGAGATTTTGGGGGTGTTCCGGCTCACAGGATGGATCCAGGATTATTTTTAAAAGGATTCTTAAAATGGGAAGGTAGGGATGATTTGGCGCTTAAAGCTTCTAATGCAAAAAATAATACCCAAAATCTTTGATTTCTTTTTCTTTATTATTATTAATTACAATGGCTTGGCTGAGCTCTGTGCTCTCTAGTTCTCCTTCTAGTTCGACTTGTGATGGGCTGACATGTTTTCCATGTAATCATTGTATAACAGCAAACGTGCAGTGAACAGCAAGGCTCTCTCCTCCACCAATACCAGCTCCTCCTTGGTGGGAGTGGATATCAAACTTTCTAGTCAGCTTTTAAATTCAGGCATTTACTGTAGCCCTCATTCAGTCAGGTCAGGTGACTGGGAGCAAGATGGTGAGTAATTATCTACTAATGAATAAATACCTTTAGATTTGATCTGCTACTTTAACCTGCTAACTGAGCTTTTGTTAATGCATTCCATTGTAACACTTCCTTTCTTTGTCATCGTTTTGTTTGTGTTTTTCATTGTAGACCACATACACAGACAAAGGCGAAAAGGTACATTACTGGATTATAAATGTTTGTCTTGTTAGATTTAATGTGTAATTTAACCCTTTTAAGATCCAAACAGAATTTGACATTTTAGGTTTTTTTTTAAACAAATAATGACTTGAATAGATATTAAAAATGTGCAGTTTAGATTCACAAACAAATCTTGTATCAGTCTTTTACTTGGATTTATTTTTCTCTTTAGCATGAGCAGGGCAGGTTCCTCTGCTTTGATCATTTAACTTTCTGGGTTGGAAATGCAAAGCAGGTAAGATAACTCATAACTTCCTGTTGTTCTAGATGTGGATGCTAATCTTTCCACAGGGGTAGAGGGGACTATATGGATTATAGGAGACCACTACATATTAATTTACCCACTTCCAGAAGCCACTGCCAACATTACATTGAAATCAATCACCAGGAGATGGTGCTAGCACACAGATAGAAAATCATGTTGGAATTAAACCATTTCATTTCATCTTAACATTGAAAAGACTTAACTTTTGTTTTGTTTGTTTACTAAGTAAGATAATAAAACAATATATATATATGTCTAACAGGCTGCATCCTACTACTGTAACAAGCTGGGATTTGAGCCACTGGCTTACAGAGGTTTGGAAACTGGCAGCCGGGAAGTCGTGTCCCATGTGGTCAAGCAAGGCAAGGTAACCTGAGACACGCTCTTATAAGACAAGAACAGTAATGCAAGCAGCAAAAGAAAAAAGCAATTTTTTCAAAGAAAAACGAGAGAAAGAAACATTGTTCTGATCATTAACTTATGGCATTTTATGCTCTTGTACCTCACTGAAATGTGTTTTATCTAATTGCACAACTTTTCATATTGAATAGATCTGTTGGTGATAATGACAACAGTTTTCTTTTAAGAAGTAATTTCATCAGATTATTTATAGATTGTTATTTTTATTTGTGAGTTAATGACAGCTTGGAGTTTTTATCCTGCTTCGGTTTCCATTGTATTCCACAGATCATTTATGTGTTCTCATCTGCCCTCAATCCTGGAAACAAAGGTAGATACCAATGTTTCTGACCTGTCCTGTCCTTATTTTTGTTGTTTAAACAAATATTAAATAATCTAAGATTCAGGATTAAAATAATTTTTGTGATGTCACAGTTCCTGTTTAACACTTGTGTTAGACAGCACGACCTGGAGCTATTCCAGTGTAAATGATATTTCTGTCCCATCCATAGTTTGGGAACTTTTCTTTCTCAGTAAGAAGGATTAACATTATATTAGCCTTGAAAAAAATCAGTTTGATCTGATATAAGGGTACAAACTGGCATAAGTGCATTCACAATCGTCAAAAACAATTATGGATGAAGACATGACTGGAAACATACTGTTCTGATGGGCTTTAGATGAAACTCCAAGTCGATGAACTCCCTTCAGTGTCCACATTAAATGTTTGGTCATTTCGCCGTGTTGTTAGAGTACGGTTGGGACTGCACACCAATATTAACTTGTTTCAAGTGAATGCAAACTTTGTGTGACTCAAGCAAATGTCCTTTTCCAGAGATGGGAGATCACTTGGTGAAGCATGGGGATGGAGTAAAAGATGTTGCATTTACAGTGGAGGATTGTGATTTCCTGGTTCAGGTAATCCTGCGGGTTATCTTAAAGTTACACTCTTGGATCTTGTTCTTAACCCTTTGATGCATCCTGTCCACTACAGTGGACGCCTATTTGAATGCTGTTTTCTAATATATTCATAGGTGAGGATGGTATATTTGCTATTTGGCCACTCCAGTGGACATTAGAAGAGTCAACCAACACACCACCACTCCCAGAAGAATAAACAAATATAGTATAAAATTTCATATATACATGTACATATAATTACCAACTTTACCTCAGTGATAAAAAGGACAAGAAAATAATACCAGTCAATTTTTAAAGAATATTTTTATTATATAAATGTGACAATATTTTATTTTAGGACTATTTCTAGAGAATAGATAAAATAAACAAACTAAATGAAAAGTCAAATAATATTCCTTTAAATAAGAAAATTTCACATTGCATGTAAAACAATGTGACATTGTTTTTTTTTATTATTATTTAAATGCTTACTTTTAAGGAATAATTTAATCATGCTGACTTAATTTGTACGTAGGAATGCTGTTGCTTTTATAATGGCTCACCATGACCTTCATTCACAGAAAGCTCGTGAGAGAGGGGCAGTTATTATAAAGGAGCCCCACACTCTTGAGGACAAGCATGGCAAAGTCAGGCTGGCAGTGCTTCAGACGGTATGAGATCCCATGAAGTATAACAACTGTAAAATTAACCAAGGATTTCAGTCATGATATCGATTCAGTATTTTATTCAGTTGTCTGATATTTGATTAAATAAAAAACTGATTTGTGGTTTTGCTTTTGTGTGTTGCAGTATGGTGACACGACTCATACATTTGTGGAGAGAAGAGGCTACAGCGGCTTGTTTCTGCCTGGTTTCCATCCTCCTCTGTTCAAGGATCCTTTCTTAGCCAAACTGTGAGGAAATGTGCTATTGGCACAAAATTATTGCACACATTTCTGAATATCTGATTGTGTTTTGTCTAAACGTGTGTGGTTTGCATTCCTCTCTGCATGCAGTCCAAGTGGAGAACTGAACTTCATTGATCACGTTGTGGGAAACCAGCCAGATGATGAGATGGTTCCAGTGGTGGAATGGTATTAAGACTTTCAAATTTAATCTGTGTATCAAAAATCGGGCTGTTAAAATTAATGTGCCGGCCTGTGGTCTGCAGAAAACACACAAGTGCTTGATGTAAGGGGGAGTTACAGAATGTGTGCTTTTTACATAATGTAGTTGTTTTGTTTTGGGTTTTTTTGGCAACATGTCAGTGATCAGCATGACTTTGCAGTTTTAAGAGGGTCTTCAGTGGTTCTCCACATCTGGAACTTGTTTTCACTACATTTTACTGAAAAAAGCCTTACAATGTGAAATAAGGTGGTTCTCTAAGGGTGCAAGCCTATTGGTTAATCTAGGACAGAGGGGCAGGACATAGGTCTTCAAATAATTACAGGACCAACTCTATTCTGGTTTTACTGACCACATATTTTTTTATAATTAGGACAACGTGTTCCACATGGAAGTGAAAAAAAGACATTGAACATATGTAATAATTGAACATAATTAAGTAATAAAATGGCCCTTTAGAAGTTCTTCCAGCCCCTTGCACGAAGCCTTCAGATAATGCTTTGTTGTGAATAAACTTGGGCTTGAGCACATGGTTTAAAAATATACCACTGTGCCTCTTAATATCTAATTAACAGGTATCAAAGGAACCTCCTGTTTCACCGCTTCTGGTCAGTGGATGACAAACAGCTTCAGACAGAGTTCAGCGCCCTGCGCTCCATTGTGGTGGCAAACTATGAAGAGACTGTGAAGATGCCCATCAATGAGCCTGCCATGGGGAAGAGAAAGTCTCAGATCCAGGCAAGCATTTAGAGTCTGGCCAGATACTGTATAGATAGAATAAGTGTACAATGGGAAAAAATTTTTTTGATTTAAAAGCTTTTTCTTATTTTGATTCTTTTTTAACATGCAGGAATATGTTGAGTACTATGGAGGTCCCGGAGTGCAGCATATTGCCATGAACACATCCGATATCATCACTGCAGTAAGACTACATAACTGTTCTTTCCTTTGTAGGAAGGAACTTTACAAGGAACTACATCTATATTTCTGATTGATGCCTTCTCTGCAGATTCGTCACCTAAGGGAGCGTGGGATGGAGTTTATGTCAGTGCCAGACACCTACTATAACCAGCTGAGGGAGAACTTGAAACACTCCAAGGTCAAAATCTCAGAAGATCTCGATGTCCTGCAGGTTTGAGCTACAGCCACAAAGAAATTTAACCAACCATCATTTGATCCTGATGCTTCAACCAGTAAATCTGACCTTATTAGCGTGATGCACTTACAGGAGCAAATTGTATATGCATGATCAACTTGAATACACAGAATCCACTATTAGCTTGTATCCTTGTATCCAGGAGCTAAAGATCTTGGTGGACTATGACGACAACGGGTATTTACTTCAGATCTTCACCAAGCCAGTTCAGGATCGCCCCACAGTGTTCTTGGAAGTCATTCAGAGACACAATCACCAGGTGAGAGAAACGCTGCATAAACAATCAGTACAAACTACCTACAAAGTTTTTTTTAAGGAAATATGAATGTGACAATATCTGTTGCACATCATGGCTTCAATTTGCTGGATATTTATGAACTTATTTTCACATTTTATTTACAGGGATTTGGTGCAGGAAACTTCAAGTCTCTTTTTGAAGCTATTGAAGCAGACCAGCACGCTAGAGGAAATCTGACCATCCTGACACCAAACGAAGTTTTAAAGAATATGTGAACCAACTGATACTTCCATTTTACACCTCTGAAGTCTCAACAATGACTCACTACAAAAAGTAATCTCCTCAGGGTCTCATTTATGTGCTATATCAGTATTATCATATTTTGATCTACATAGTGAAAATATCCAATGTGTAACGACCTTTCATTTCCTGCAATATAACACCTTCTTCATGTGTAATCTTATTATTTCCGTTAGTGTTACCAGTTATTATCTAATTAGTTTGTATCATTTACTAAGGAAACACAACAAGTGAAAAGTCACAATGCAGTTTTTTTTATATAAAACACAAGCAGAAAAAGATCTTTACAAGCTTGACTCAAGCAAAAGACAATGAAAGCTCTCATAAATGAAAACATTTAACATTTCTCTGTAACAGTACTCATCACAGAGACTAGCCTGTTTTTTCTCTTTAGTTAAAATAAATCCTGTGAATATCTGAACTTTGAACTGTTGAGTTACTGTAGTATTTTGTAATATTTTAAGGCATTTTAACAGATTTCACAATCATACATTATCTTCTCAAATCTAGCTTCAGTAGACTTATTAATTATCCAAATGTTTGGTCTCATTCATGACACAAGTGTACTTAACAATAGTTTACTAAGTCATGATTCAGTGAGATCTCACATCTGCGGTGCATTCATGGGTTTCTGTAAAAGCTCCAGATACTGACTGTACAGTTTTAAAGAGTAGTAAAGAATGTTTTGGTTGCACAGTAGTTAAGGCCATTTTGACTATTAATGGAGTATTTTAGCTTCAGTTGACATTAGTTTAAGGAGCCCCTGCAGCTATCAGCCCCACACAGACAAGGAATCTTTGTTTCCTCAATGGGAAACTTGTAGTCATATGTGATCTCTTCATTGATGCCTATTGGCTGTCGGGAGTATATTACTATTTTCTTCTGAGACTCCACAGTGATGATCTTTGCATAGCAGTTGGGCTGTAAGACAAAAATCCACCAATACAGATCACTTAATATTGTAGAGATATGTATTAATAGTTGATCTTATTCAGAATCATTTTATTAGAATGAGTTTATACTCACATTGCAGCTGTGGTTAATAAACCTAGCTAAGTTTCCACATTTAGTGGCATCAATGATGGTGTCTTGATCAACACGAAACAAGTAGCTGCTTCCGATACCCTCCTCCTCATATCTTTGCTCTCTCATGTCAGCGATGACCTGAGAAAAAGGAGACCAATTATCCTATTCATGAGTGTTGTTTGTCACCACTACTCTGCTGCTCTCCTGGAAAGTACCGAGAACAACCAGACTATTTAGAGTAATATTTGAGGTGGGGTTGGGGTTCAAGCATATTATTGGAAGACTATCTTGCATATGAATTTGTTTGCTTTACCTGTCGGATGATTTGGCCTACATATTCAATCACCATCTCATCTGCTGCTATAGGCTCCATGGCAAACAGGCCCCACTCATGGATGTGACTCCGACTGAAACGAATCCTCTTCTTTCGGAACTAACCGGGAGATATGAAGAAATTTATTCCACTATGAAACACACTGCAATTGAAAACACAACTCTAAGCCAACCACTACACATTTTCCAAGACACTTTGCAAATATCATTGCTGTGTTAGAGTAGATAATGATGTATTTCAATGTTCTTCCTGATGCGATACAGGAAGTGTTTAAGTTTATTAAATGAGAACTCAAACACTACACTATGTCCTGTTTAGAGACATAAAATTACATGAAAATGAATTTCTTTAAATTTAGTGCCTTTTCACAGATGTGTGCCGTTATCTATACTGACTTACCTTCAGCTGATTGAACTTGACCAGGTCACTATCGCAGCTAAACGAGGACAGCAGGCGGCGCTGTTCGGACCTGAAGTCAGATCCAGAACGCTGTGAAGGTTGCTGGGATGGGATGCACACTCCCCGCTGAAACAAATATGTTGATACTGAATAAGATACAGACATATGACACTGAGATCATGATATATTTTATTCTTTCTCCTGAATACCTCAGCACTTGTTTGATCAGTCATCAGCTTTGTGTTGTTGAGGTATTTCATTTTATCCTTCCTGCTGATTTTGTAAAACCCTTCACTGCGAGCAGAGCCGGTCCTGTGGACTGGCTGCCAGGACTTGTGTTCTTCATTCCTCTCAGTTGGGATTTTAGTCAGTGGTTAACAGTTAAGGAAGTTAATCACAATATGATTTATCAAGTGACATTTCAATCAATCAACAACAGTGCCAAATATCACATAAAACTCTAATAAAATATAAATTAAGCAGTTTGATGGAAGCCCATACGGAAACTCAATATGTTTTTAAAATCAATGTTTGAAATCACAGAATAATCTTATTAATGTATGATTTACACTACAGATAAGATTATGAAACCTATCATCGTCTAATTCAGTGACTTAACTTAGATCAGACAGAATCTTAACGGGAACCTCTGCTTAAGTGGATATGAGGGTGGGGTATCCATCTGGTGTCATTGAGCCACCCAGCACCATTATCCTGCTCCTGCAGTCTCTCATAGACACACTGCAGAAGTCTGGTATCTTCTTCATCCAGGCCCACCTTCCAAACAATATGGAGGATTTTCCACTCTTCGAACAGTGAACGCCATCTGTGAGGACGACTGCCAGAAGAGAGAAAGCGGCTGATTCTTTCGCGTGATCTCTGCCGATGACGCGCCCTCCTTCTCCGCTTCAACTTCCTCCACAGCTTCTTTCTCAGTAAAAATTTCTCCTCATCCAAAAGGCCAGGCATATTCTCCAGTCTCTGCAAAGGCTTCAATCTCACACCCGAACTGATGAACACATCATCATCCTTAACAGTGTTTGATGAAGATTCAGAGTCACTAAATGAAGAGGAGATTGTGATAGGAGAATCTCTGGGAGCGTTTACTAACAAAGGCATTGAATTGGTCATTACTTGTGTTTTCCTCTTGTGAATTATGGCTCTTTGCGGTGAAATAATGTCTCTTCCAGGAGTGCTGGGAGGTGTGACATATGGATTGCTTGATGGTTGCAAAACGTATGGGGGGCTGCCGGGAAGTGGACTCACTGTGTTACACTCTAACACCGGGATCCCTCTACCAGGAGTTGGTGGAGCTCTTCCAAAGCTGGTATGAGTCAGTAACCTTCTTTCCTCCATCCCAGGAGAACTGGGTAACTCCACATGTAATGGAAGAGAGGCTGGCAAGAGATCAGGTGGAGCCTGAAAAAGGTCCCTGCATGCTGGAAAGTAGGAGATGACTTCATTGGCTTCATCTGAGTCTGCACTTATCAGTTCAGCTTCAATGCCTCTGCCTGGTGTTAGTGGTCGCTCCACCTCCTCCACAACGGGTGGAGTTGGTGTACTTTTTATTATAATATCAGGGTCACTGTCCACAAAGCAGCCAGTTGGAGTAAGAGGCTTCACACTGCTGTGTATGTTCTCTCCTTTCCATTCAGGGCTCCCCAGCTCCACATAAAGGTCTGGCTCTACTGTGACAAACATTAACAAGAAATTGTTATGCGGATATATCTAAAAGTATTTACACAAGTGAACAACAGCAACATGTTACTACCACCATATTTAAATCATAATTTTCATGAGATAGTAAACCATCTCAGTTCCAGCATTTGATGTTTTCAATGTTCTTTTGCGAAGAAAACACAGGTAAACAATAAATACACGCATTTAATTTGAATCAAACATTATCCGTATGATTGGCATGAAACAATAATAATCATTCATTGGCACAAATTAATTTAATTTACTGGCATACAAAACACTGAAAGAACTACCTGCAAGTCCTATCGGTGATGTAGGGTGTAGGTCCTGGATTTCTCTAAGTTGGAGCTTCATCACAGTATTCATGTTGCAGACATGGCTCTCTTCTGTTTGCTCCTCATGTGGGACATTTAACCAGTCTTGCTGGTCTAAATCCAGCTGAGCACCAGGAGTTAGAGGAGCTGAAGGGGTTTGAGGGAGCTCAAGATCTTCAGAGGCTTCATCTGACAATATCACAATACACTCTTCACTGTCATCCTCATTGTCTTCATCTCTGTCACTGATGTCAAAGTGTGACCCTTCCAAGCTTTCTGAGGAGAACGAATCAGAGGACTCCAAGTCTGATGAGAATTCGCTTTCATCGGAGGAACTTCTCCCAGAAAGAATCTCTGTAATTGGAAAAAAAATAAAAATCCTGAGTAAGTAGTAATCATCACTCTTCAGCATTTCAGCTGTAACATACAGTACCTTTATCTAAGCACTGTTCTCTGCTAGTACTTTGACAGACAATAACGTTTTGATCCTCCATCTCATCTTGTGCCAGTATGTTTTCTTCACATCTCTGATTAGATTCATCACCATCCCCATGAGTGTCTTTCTCAAACTGATTAAAAGCAAAAAATTAAACCACAAATTATAATGACCAGTCTCATAAAAACTCACCTCAGCAGTTTATATTCCTGACACCACTAACTATTTAATTTAATTTTCTAGCATTTACCAGGATCTGAATCTTATCAGCAACTGCCTCCACTTGGTCTGATTTCAGATTATTATCATTAAGTGTGTCATCTTCTTCTTTTCTTTCATCACTATCACTGTCGAGCTCCGGTGGTCTTGTGTGCCTGCGTTTGGTTCTCGCGGATTTAGATCTCACCATATCGTCTCCACATTTCACACCTAAAACTACATGGAAAACAGAATAACACTGTGAAAGCTATTGTCTACACAGTTAGCTTCATGTAACAGCCAAATGCATCAAAAGCACAAACCAGTGATTTCAGGAGCAGAACTTGAACAGCTTTTGACTTCAGTTTGTTTCTTTTTTACCTGTGAAACAATGCAAACAATGTATGAAAAACTTAACATCACATTAGGATTAGGACCACTGAGCTGTAACATGCTGTGGAATATTCTACCTTGAAGGAAGGCAATGGAGGTTTTTTGCTCTGTCCATTAATGCGACTGAGGGGATTTGTGAGTTTGTGACTCTCCCCAAGACTTGGTGTTCCACTTTTCAAAGGAGAAACTTGTATCTTGAGTAAATAAAATGACAGTTAATATGGAAAGGAGTGTATTCCCATCAAAAAACAAAGACAAAAAATCAAGTATGACATGAGATAAATAAACAACTAACCTTTGTTTTCTTCTCCTGGGAATCCCACCAGTTCTCAAATGCTTTAAAAGCGACACCTTCAATCATTCTACGAATAATATCCTTCTTTATGATGCATTTCAGTTCATCTATAAGGACTTCCAAAACTTTCTCTGCTGTGATTTTATGGAGATTTTCCTGGGCAAATGGGTAGTCTGGTGGCGGCACAAAGGGGTTAAATGAAGGAAAAGGTGGAGTGGGCCACGTTGGTCGAGGAAATGACAACGATATGCTCGCGTGGCCTGGACAATTTTCTTTGTCTACAGAGACTGGACATTGCATGGGTAAAGGGTACATATGCACAGGAGGTGGCACAACTAATGGTGGAGGAGGTACTAAAAATGTTGGTGGGAGAGGAATGGAAGGAGGAGGTGGAATAGGAGGGGGAACGGGGATGCCCAGAGGTGGTATCCAACCTGGAGGTGGGATGGGAATGGTGCCATTTGGTAGGCGAGGTGGGACAGGTGGGATTGATGGGGTAAAGGGGTGAAGGGGGAAAGGGGTTGCAAGAGGATTTGAACATCTAACTGTAACAGCAGGGGGAGCTTTGGGGGTCTCATGTTGAGTGGCGCTATCAAGGGAAGACATGGATGGTGGCTTGAAGAAAGAGATGTCTTTCGTTGGTGTCAGAACTTCAGACTGTCTTTCATTTGGAAACTCCATATCCTCATTAGCTGTTTGATGCTCCTGAATAAAACATAAAATAAATCAAACGAATGTAAGGAAATATTTAAAGTCATATATCATACATAAATAAATCATTAATGATACATAAACCGCTGTTAAACAGGAAACCAACAGCTGTTTATGCTGTTCTCATAGTGTATGAGATGGATGTTAGTGAAGAAATCTAGAGGAATTACCTTTGAGTTCGATAACCTAGACCTTTGTCCATCTTTTTCTTTGTTTATATGAGCCCTTTCACAATAAGTGAACTCAGATGGCGTTGGAGACTTTGAGATTGATGTAAGAAATAAAACAGCTTGATTAGTTTCATCCATGTCTCTTTCAGTGAACAGCTCTGCACTGGGATTCACTTTATCACGGCAGGAGAGCTGCTGGCTGTTTCCACAGGAGGGTGAAGTGAAAAACTGGGGATTATTGGAGAAGGTGCCATTAAGAGGTGAAGCTGGGTTGTCCTGAAAGTGCACATCAGCCTCTAAAGTCTTTTCACCAAGGTATGTAGAATCAGTAATGTGACTGTTGATGAGCAAACTCTCAATGCGGGAGTCCAAACTCTCCATCGCTGGCAGGTCATTGTGTGGCGAGGCTGCTACAGTTTGCTGGTCATCTGAGAAATTAATGCTCAAAATGCTTACAGAGTTGCTGTTTTGAGAGTGAACAGTGTCTCCTGACTCCTGGAAGGGAGAAGCAAGCTCACAAGGAGACTCTTTATTCTTGGATTGTGCATTGTGGCTCCACAGTGAAAGCGTTTGGCGGCTAGTTTGTTTCTGTGTTAAGGAGACTGGAGGATACGGTTGACAATGCTTCAAGATGAAGTTAAGATTTGAAACTTGGCTAGATCTCATGTGATGTCTCACAGATTCACGACGGCATACCGCTTTGTGAACACCATACGTAGATGGCTCCCCCTGGAGGACCGGAGTTGCCTGAAGACTGGAGTAGCAAGAGTCCAGAGAGAGAGGAGTCGCAGTCAGGCAGGGAGTGCGGGGGGTTCCCTGTGATTGTGGAGTAAGCCCAAAGCTGCAAGGTGTATCCTGCCAAATACTGGAATAGGCTGTGTCCAGAGAGAAGGGTGTGGCAATGCTGGAGGGACTGGAGACACTTCCCCGTCTGTGCCTAGTTGTAGTATCCTACAGAAGATGGAGAGTACAAAGGAGAAGAATTTTTTAGAAAAGACTATTTATTTAGCAGCTAGAGTGTAAATATTGAACATGTCTTTTCACTAAAGATCTAAGCACCAAAAGCAACTTTAAATATTTACCAGCAAATTGTCAACAAGTCTCTGAAGGACCTCCTCACTGCTTCCCACTGGTAATGTCCAGGGAGTATACAGGCCACTAAAGAGAAGCTGGAGATACCGTGTCCGATTTTCACCTGAGGAGTAGTATTCAATAAATCAATTAAGTGCACAATATGAAAATTTTTACTTTGGTAGAGGAAAAATCTTTTTACCTTTAGGATCAATTTCCACATGAATGATATTTCCCATCACTGATGTGTGGTGGAGATGCTGCACAGCATCTTTTGCACCTTTCACATTGTCAAAGACCACCTTTGCAATCCCTGAATGCTTCTTATTCTTAGGATTGTAATATACTTCCACTTCTTCGATGTTCCCATATTTTTCGCACATATTAGTCAGGAAGGATTCCCTCACATTATCGTTCAACCTGAAAAAAGTCACTTCTTTGGGAGGAACAGCACCAACATACCATTCATCCACCTGGAAGGATTTCAGTAAACAACATTTAATACTGATTAATAATATTGTAAGGTTAATATTATATAATAATAATAATAATAATAATAACATTTATTATATTGATTGTAAAAATTACTTTGAATTTAGGGACCAAAAGATCAGTCTTGTTGTACTTGCTCCACAAGCGGCAGATGCGTGGATCTCTGACTGTGTCCACAGGAAACAGTCCTAAATCCTCCACCTGTCAAAGTAGACTCTTTGTTGGAATGAAAAATATACTACATGTGGTTGCTTATACTATATTACATTAGGAATGCACAAGCAAACACCATTGCACAGAAATTTAATTTTTGTTCTACTAAAGTTCAAGTTTGCTTGTATAAATCTTATTGCACTCCATTTTACACAGTCCATCTGTGGTCTTCTCATAAAACATCTGCTATACAAAAGTTATAAGTTGCATACAATAATGCTATGCGAATAATGCTTAAAGTTCCTGCACTCAAAGCACTTCTAAGAAATCTGATGTTTATGTTTATGTAACCACTGGACGAATCCATTATTACAGCTCTCTCAGATCCTGTTACTTTCCAGACTGAGGATGCACTGGTTAAATTGTATTTATGCTTTTAGATTATCTTGATGGGGTTTTGTGTGTGTGATTTTATTGTGTGTATTAATGGACTTGAGTCTGTTTAATAAATTTGATTTGATTTGATTACACCATATATGGAAGTGCGTTGTACAAAAAGCAGGCAGTGAAAAGAAATTTTTAAAAAAATACTTACAGGTATATTAAAAAATTGTCCATCAAAGCGGCACACTTTGTACAGCCCTTTGGTTAATGCAGGATCAATAATCAACTTGCAACTTTTCCAGTTCTGTGAAGGTTTGTCTTTCTCCGTGCTTTGTTTGTCGCTTTCCATCACATTTATCAAAATCTGTAAAACATGAAAAACACTGTATGCTGTGTTTTTGGCTCCACGCTCAGTGTAGCCGTAAGCTAGCTGAAATGAGTCCTTCACAGGAGGTTAACACACCCCGACAGGTGATGGAGAGCATCACCTGTATCCTTCTTTTAAAGATAACAGACTGTAAACTGAAACATACTCAGATAATATGAGTTTAGTAAAAACGACGTGATCATTTTCATTACCTGTACCGAAGTTTTATCCTTTGAAAGGGCAACATTGTGGCAAAACAGTTGAGGTTGTCGCTGCTTTTAAGGTTCGTCGCGCAAGTCTGATAATGGATCCATCCGCTGGCAAGCAAAGATGTAATATAGATCCCTCGACGCTGCGGAAGAACACCAATTATTGTATGGAAGGAGACTTAACAAGTAACAGATGAACAACTATGTTTTTCTTCAGGTTTCAAACTTAGAAATCTTTAGGATGTTAGTGACTTTTTGATTTAATGGCGAGTGGATAACAATGCATACAGCTTCTATGTAACTCAATAATATGGTATTATTTATGACATATATCCTGATTTTTCAGTAGGTTCTAAATATACATTAAATGTAAATACATATTTTTTGCACAATGCATGGTCTTCTACACGGTTGTGAGAAAAAAAGAAAAACATCAAGCTATGAAAATATGAATAAAAACGTAATCATACCTTGGTGTGAAAGTTTTCTAAACTGCAGTTTAATAAACTTAAATGTGTATGTCACCGACATTAATCTAGATGAAATTAAGTGAAACAAAAAGAAAAACACTTTATTTATCCCACATAGAGATTTCAAGTTTTTGAAATTTGAAATCAGAAATGAGAAGTTTTAATTGAAATGTCAACATTTGAAATTTTAATAGGTAATAATTAATCTGTTTCTACAGGATAAAAATATGGAAACATCAAACCATCCACTTTGTTTTTAGGTATAAAAACTGCATTGAACTGAATGAAAAATGTATATCAGAATTTTTGAGACATCAAAAACCAGGGACTCTTGAGAAGCTAAAGAGTTGTATTTTCACAAAATTTGATTTTTATTGAAAACTGAACAAATTGAAAGAATAGCTGGTGTAAAAAGACATGTTAAAAATGTCTCTATCCAATCTTTTTCAGGGTGTTGATGGCATCAAAACTTTTAATTAGATTTTCTCCTTCTCCATCTTCTTCTACTTCTTCTTTATTTTTGCTACAATTTTTTGTGTTTTTTCAGGAAGCCAAAGAAACAATCCTTTGTACTACATCTATTTTTTAACAAGGGTTGAAAACAAAGTGTCAAACGATATATTGTAGTATTTTGTCAAATTTCACATTTTATCAATACATATTCTCATATGTATGCATGTAAAGATAGATAGATAGATAGATAGATAGATAGATAGATAGATAGATAGATAGAAGTGCGTTTTAGAATGCTTCTTGCATTTTGAAAACATGAAATTTGTTCAATGTAAAAAAAAAAAGTCTATAAAACTGAGAATGACTAACTATTTGTTTATACTTGAGGATGTGACTTTTCAAGAAGTTACGGCTGTCTTGATGGTGCTGTAAAAACAGATGACAATTTCCTTTTTCCTTTGCTTTTTTACGACTGAAGTCAGATTTTCTGTTTATCTCTGGATAGCTTCTGTTGTATTTACACTGACAGAGAAAGCCCTCACCGGAAACAGCCTTCCCTTTTTGTCTTATGATACAGACGCTGCAGAAAGCATCAGGGTCAAGAGGAAGAAGCAAGTTGGAAGAATTGTTATTGCTTGAGACAGATGTTTCTGGTTTCTGTTTATTAAATGAAAAGAAAGCCTTTCCAGAGGTAAATATATACTGTTCAATTACTCATGACAGTTAATACTTGTTTTACAATATTCTTGGTAATATTTTACACACACATTATATATATATATATATATATATATATATATATATATATATATATATATATATATATATATATATATATATATATATATATATATATATATACATACAAATTATTATTAAACACTTTATTTAGATAATTCAGTTCAAAATGCACAATCACTTAAGCATTTAACACCTCCCTTGCCTGAAAAACTCTAAATCCTGATTGTATTTTAAGCACAATATTAAGTTTTATTTCTTTACATCTATGTACATCTGGTTTCTTGTTTGCATGGTTCTTGCTAGCAGTAAAAGCCAGATTAAGACCCAATGTCTGTGCATTTCTTTCTACCACAGATTCATATACTCTATATGATGGCATAGTGCGTTCTTTTGTTAAAAACAAAATATTTTAAATTTGTTTTTTGATTATCATATTACAAACAGAATTGGCTATTTGACTTAAAAGTTGCAAGGTTCTTGAAAACACACAGGAGCAAAACTTTCAATATTTAATGAAAAGTCACCCAAAGCTTTTTTTTTTTTTTTTTTTTTTACACATACATTAACAGGCAATTTAGATTAAAACAAAGAACAAAACGAAGAGGTCTTCATTTGCATTATAGTTCATCGAGTACAGTAAACTATCTAAACCTTTCTGCAATAACTTCCAGTTCTTTTTCTGGTTGAAGTAATAACCAATTTGCTGCAAAATCCTTCATCTCTTATGTTATTTTATATGCAATAGAGATACTGTTATCTGACCAGGATCATTTCACTAATTATTTGGTCTACAGGATTGCTGTACTGCTGTGATTCAGTGTGAACTATGTGCAGGGGTGGGTAAAACCTACAAAACTGCAGTAACAGTTACAGGATTAACTTAATAAAGAGTCCAACAACATTCAAATATACTGTTGCAGCTGAGTATAAACTTTTTATTTCAAATAATTTAAACTTCATGTTTTGCATTAATACAAACTTGGGTTTATAATAAACTGACATTATGACTGTACCATGAATCTGTCAACTTACATTACAGTAACTACTGAAAGTGGTCAAACCCAAGTAAACAACTCCGCTATGCACTGCAGGACATATGAGAGCATAAACTATATTCAACATTAAAAGAAAAAAATACATGTAACTTGATCAAGCTTGTAAACTACTGAAAAAGTGATAAACAGACTGACTTCAAAACAACACCTTTTATCTATCATGCATTATAATACTTGTTCAACGACATGTTTGCCAAAGTTTGTAACATTTGTGGGTTTACAGTATATGTGTGAACAGAAGCATGTGTAATCCAGCAAACCGATACTCATAAAAGTACAAGGAAAATGAGTCTTTACCACATGCATGAGTTTAAAATGCTGCTCCAAATAACTCATTTAATTCACAGTGATGCTTTTTTATGAAAATATTTGTATTTCAAACATACTTCATCACTAAAAATGTTTATCGCAGGCATTTTTTTGCCACTGACTGCACACACAGTCAAATTTTAACACAAATATATTTTGTCAAAGACATTAAATGTATTGCTTAAAATCTAATTTTGCTCATGAATGTACCTTTGTGGCTTTCCTTGTAAATTAGATCAGTGAAAGAGTCAGATGTAAGGAAACCACAGCACTAAGTCAGGTATATTAAAAAAAAAAAAAGATATATTATTTGCCTTCACAATACAGAGGAAAACAAATATATCTTCAAGATTTAAACCCAGGATTATGGTGATGAAAATAACCAACACATTTACCGACAACCTAAAGATTTGACAGATTGTGAATAAACAATCCAGGAGGGAACTGATCCAAGACATGCAGCTTAATATAAATGCTCACAATATCAAAAGATAACCCTTTCAGCACAGTGATGGACACAAAAAATAAAGCTTTTATAGGAAAATGTAGATGTAGTGCTGCTGAATGTCCCTGCTGTTCTACTCTCATTGGTTACAATCAGGGGAAATGGACAGCAGCCTTCAGGTCATCATTCTCCACCCTGTGGTCCAGCTGATTCTGGAGTCGGATGACCTGTTCAAGCTCTCGGATCTGTCGGTCTGTTTTATGACTGACCAGTGTGCGGTAAAAGTAGACAGCGAAGACGATGAAAACAAGTCCAACCAGCACCACAATGAATGTGGAAGCAATTGCTGCTGCCTCTCCCGGACTGATAGTGCTACTATCTTCTTCCTTGTCATTTTTGAGAGGTAAGAACTTCACCCAGCACAACAGCATCACCTCAATCAAGAAGAGGAGCGTGCCGATTACTGTGGAGAAAGCCCAGGCCAGTTCAATGTGGCGGTGCATGCGCTCATGGGGCGACTCGTTCACGGAGTTGAGGTTGTGAACGTTGCTGACAGCCTCCAGATTGGGGAGGATGCAGGTGCTGATCATAAGAGCAAAGAGATGCACTGCAACCAGTACCGTGGTGCAGGCACTGAAGGCTATCAGCAATCCTGGAGGATACTTAAAATCCCGCTCCAGCTGTACCTCCACCATGGCAACCTGGAAAAATAAATAACAAAAGGGACTGTTTACATGTACATTCACAAGACATCTATTCCACGTCTACAACTACTGCAGTCTCAGAGAAATCATTACCTAACAAAAGTAATCATTTTAATCCCACAATGTTGAGATTAAATGGTGATTATTTTGGTATTTACCAAATAAAAACAGCTTGTCTAATAATTAAATCACTTAACTCACCAGACCGACTTTTTTCATGAGAAAAATCAATTAAACTGTTGTGAGATAATAAACTCAGCTTTCTTGAGATCACAAAAATATTTAAATGTTTGGTTTATGGTCGATTTTCTTTTTTTTTTTTTTTTTTAAAGTTTGTTGGTAAAACTGATAATGAGGATTTATGATAACCACTATTAAAGGGAAACAGCATTTGTACATCCTACTGAAGACTAAAGTATGGATTAAATGTGACATTTAAAGAAAATCTAGCACAAGTCATCAACATAAAAACCTTTACCACAACCGAAAAGCATGTGGGAGGGAAGACAATAATTTTTTACATGGCCTGAAAGAGTTGCGGTTGGCCAAATATAAGTTGTCCCACTTTATTTATTTATGTGTCTATTTTAAAAACTGATTTTTTTTTTATTTATTCTAATATGAACTGCTGAAACCTTTCATTGCAGTTGCATTAATACATACGTGCAGATATTTTAAGTGTAAGCTATATGCAAGTACATTTAAAATGTCAGTTTTATTCTTGACAAAACTATTAATACACAGCCATTTGTTCCTATTGAAACTTTTGTTTGGATATACAGACATAAAAACCACAGTGGTTTCATCCCACCACAACATCTGCAGTCTGCTTTACATCTCAGGAAAAGAAATTAAACATTTATTTGTAGTCAGTTAACAACACAGCGTGTCATATCTGATGTTAATAGTGCTGATGTTTTCATCTACGACGTGAGTAACTTTGTGATCTGCGGCTGAAGCGGTAAGCTACTGTGGGAGGGTGTGAAAGCTGTGAAGTTGACATCAATGTTATTTTCCAGAGCTTGTAACACTGCTGCTACTCAGCGTCTCTCTTTCTCACACGCTCATTTGACATCCGTATAACTTGTTGTCTATATACAGGCAAAACAACTAATATAAAAGGCACAGTTACTGTTATATGACATTATCAAAAAGATGCCATCACTACAGTCCTAAAAAACAATAATCTGCGTCACACACACACACACACACTGTCCGGAGGGTTGACTTTGACGGCCTCTGAGTTGCGCGAGCAGCCCTCGTTCAGCTCTGACGGATCTGCTTAAAGTCAAAGCAAACTTACCATTGCGAAACCCGACAGGAGAGCTGAAGTGCGGCTGGTAGCTTTCAGCTTAGCTCGGCTCAAGTACAACTTTCTCCAAGACAGAGCTTGCAAGGAGTGCTCGTTCAAACTCATTCCGACAGCTGTCCCAATGTAACCAGTTTACAGAAAATTTAGTGTCAAACCGGAAATATAAGCAGGACGGTGGTCTGTAACAGATTAAATACTTTCTCTCCGGCTAGACATAACATCTAAACTACAAAATAAAAGTCAGGAAGTTACGCCAAAACTTTCTTGCAACAAGTAACTAAAAACCTAAGTGGAAACACAAGCTACCCACAACCCAACGCTCCCAGCGGGCACCAAGCCCTCCCCTCTCCTCTCCTCCCCTTCCTCCCTTGAGCCACTTTTAGACCAGTCGTCATCGGCTTCTCCCTTACAAACGGAGGCGTCAGCCTGCCCCAAAATAGTGCAATCCACTTTTGCAACATGAAAGTCGATCATCTGTGACAATCTGTGAATTGTCTTTAACACAGTATAAAAAATATCATTTTTGCTAGCAAACTGCTATCTAAAATATGCATTTTCCTTTATCAAAGGCATATTTATTTATTTATATATATATTTTTATTTATTTATTTATAATTGTTTTGGAATAGGAATATGTCTAATACATATAGATATGTATTAGTAATAAATACATTTTAGTAAATTATAGGCAACAATTAAAAGTGTAACTACGTAGCTCCTTATAGTAATGAGATGTAATGTGAAACACTATCGACACCCCTTATTTCTTTTTAATTTATTCCCAAAGATCCAAACATCCAAGCCTTTAAAATGTCAGTTCTTGACAAATTTATTTATTTGTTTGTTTGTTTGTTGTTTATCCATTCTTAAGTATGGGAAACAGGGAGAAAAGGCTAAGATGTTCCAAATTACACGAGGACTGGACTGAAAATACAGTCCTGATAAAACTATGAATGCTATTCAGAGTCAAGACCTTAGTAATATTACAACGGTGTGGCATCATCTTAATAAAAACCACGACAATAAACAGTCAATATCCAAAATAAGTTTGAGCGTGTCTGTTAAGAAGCTTGGAAAGTTATATCTTAATTTTTGTTAAAATAAGTTAGGAGAAACCATATCGAAGGAGGTTTGTTCTGCTTTGATGAATAAGGATGGTACTACCAAACACTGATCCCTGAGGCCATTGAAACAGTACAAACTATAGTCAGCATCATATGCTGTATTTGAACTCATCTTTGTATTTTGCACTAGACTGATACACACGTGTTTTTTCTATTTTAAACACTGTATATCACTGTATGTATTTATTTATTTATTTATTGTTTGTTTGTTTTCAGCTGCCAGTATCCCAGTCCACTCAGCATTAAGTTGTAAAAGTACAAGAAAAAGGAATATTTTCCTAGTTTCAGAAAGTACAGCTGTTTATTTTGTTAATGTGATAAATAGCAGATGTTTTTGGTTTCAAGTTTAGACAGCTTGCAGTTTCTGTATAAATAGTAATAAAATGGCGGTACACACCAGTATACTAATTCATGAGCTTACTCATTTCTACTGAATGCACAGTGCATGTACTACTGCACAATGAAGTATGGTTTACATTTTAAGCAAGAATTTAAAAAATACACTTAGGCTAAAAAAGTGTTCATACATCTGGCAAATTTAAACTTTAGGTTATTTTTATTCAAGTTATTTTATTTTATTGGAAATCACTCAGGTGTCACAAAAAAGGCACTGCAATAATAATAATAATAATAATAATAATAATCAAAAGAAAGAAGAAGAGTTCCTGTGTGTGAATACATTTGAACAAAAAGTAGCATTTCCAAGACTATTCACCCTTCTAGTCAGTGGAAAAGCCTTTGTTAACTACAACAGCAATCAATAATAATAATAATTGATTAGATTTATACAGTGCTTTCTGTCAGACAGTACTCAAAGCGCAAACATTTCCTTTATTCATCCACTCCACATAAGCTACATGTTTACCCAAAGCTGCCCTCGGTAGACTGATGGAAATGTGGCAGCCAATGTGCACCTACACCAGTCCTGCTGGTTTTCCATGTATCCTGGTCTAACACCTGACTCACATTAATTAGTTGTGCTGAACTTCATAGGCTACTGGATCCATTCAGTGTAAGCCAGGTGTGTTGATGGAACAGGGGTACGTGTAGAACTTGCAGGATAGATGTCATTGAAGACCGACTTTAGACACCCCTGGCCTATGGCCTCTCTTTACACTCATTTATACACCAGTGAAGTCGACACTGGAGGCAAGGAGAGTAGCATTATGGGCTGGGGGTGTGGGAATCAAACCGCCAACCTTACGGTCTTGTGACGACCTGAGCCCCTGCCCATGGTTATAAGCTTCTTATGACTGATAACAAGCTTTTTGCACATCTCCACTGGTATTTTGACCGTTCATCCTCTGCAATGAGCTTCAGGTTGTGGAGATTAGAGATCTTCCCATTTCCCTAATCTTTAGTTCCCTGCAAATATTCTCTGTTGAGGTCAAGTTGGGACTTTGGCTGGGTCTCTCCAAAATGTCAATATTGTTGCAGATTAACCATTTCTTCTCAACTTTTGCTTTTTACTTTGAATTGTTTTCATGCTATGCTCTCTAAGGCCAAGGGATTGTTGTTGCTGAGGATCTTGTAGTCTTCTTTTGTCATGATGCTATTTACACTGAAAAGGTTGTCTGGCCCTTTGGCTGAAAAATACACCACAAAACATTATATTCCTCCACCACGCTTGACAATGGGGATGGTGTTCTTGGGGTTGAATGACCGTATTTACTGCAAATGAAGGTTACATCAATGTGGCCAAACAATTTAGATTTTTATTTCATTTGACCACGAACTGAAGACCAGAGTTTTTTTCTTTGTGTAGATGCAAACTTTAATGTGCCTTCCATGGAGAAACATCATCCTTCTTGGTCTGTGTCTCCATTAGTATGCTATGTCCGTTGGACTGTTAGCTTTGAGATGTTATGAGCATGCCTCAGATACTTCCAGATGGCCTCGGGAGTGCTCCTTGGATTCTTTTTCACCTCTCGAACAATCAGCCTTGCCAATGCAGGTGTTATTTTTTACTTCCTCCTACGTGGAACAGCTTGTATTTTTTAAATAAAGACATTGTATGATGGCCATTTAAACTTAGAGATATTTAGATATGACCTTGATGCTCTTTCAGGCCTTGTGAGTTGCCACAATGTCCTCTCATAGGTTCCCACTGAGATCTTTTGTTTTAGCCATGAGTTGTCACAAACCAACTACTGATTCATTGCTTTTCATCCATGGAGCTAATGAAAATAGCAGTTACCAATTTTATTAGAATATTTCAGAACAGCTATGAGTATTTGGAATAGTATAACCTTGAATTTCCAATAGACTGTGTAACAATATGGTTTCAGTTTCATTTCAGTTTGTGTAAATGTATTCTAACATCCCAGACAATAAATAGATAAATAAATAAATAAATAAATAAAAAATGATAAATAAACAAAAGACACCACAGTGGGTATGAATGATTTTGGACACACCAATTTTCATAAAATGAAAGAAAAGCATAGAAAATATTTATTTTCTTTTTTTTTGTTTTGTTTTTATTGTTTTACTGAAGTCTATTAAACTTTTAAGTATGATTTATTGACATACATATATCTCCTCTTGGGCCAGAAGAAACATATTGGAGTGGTAAAAAAAAAAAAAAGCTTTAAGTTTAACGTTGCCAGGGATATGAACCATTTTGAGCCCGACTATGTGTATCTTTTTGTTTAGGGCTTGATCACCAGAAGCGATTCAAGATCATGTTGGAGAATAAAGAATTCCAAAACATTAGACACAAGGGTGTGTACAAGGGATGCAGGTTGCATGGTAAAACACTGGATGGTGCCAAAGTAAATCATTCTCAAACTCTACATACCATTGCATTACACAATTTTCTTGTACCGTCATTATTATATAAACCATTTAAAGTTTGTGTAAGCCTTTGTCACTGTTCTTGTTGTGTTTACTCTGTGTTTCATTGAATCTGAAATTAAACCGACTCGCCTACAGTATGCATGCTTGCAAGTATAGACTCAACTGCAGTTTTTCACAACTGTACAGTACATTTGTACAATAAATGTGATTTTAAAACGTTACATCAACATATTTTAGAATTTATTACAGCTTTCATTCCTCAGGTGCTCTGTGTTATTTTCATGTTCAGGCTTCAAAAGAGAAGAAATGTGAACTATATCGAAAACATATTTTTAGCCGCTCTTTCATTCTTATACACGGGTAATATAAGCTATAAAATCTGTAATTATTCTGACATTATGTAAATCAAAGAAACATCTGTCACAAGATCATCTACTCACAAAAAACAAAACAAACAACAACACAGACGACGGCAAAAAAGCAAATCCGGATATGTGTAGGGGTGAACAATCTTGTCTTACCTGCCCATCTTCACTTCCTGTAAGCTCGGTGTCGCATTCATGATAATCATAACTAGTAGTTGCTAGCAAGGTATGAGTTATTTGAGGAAGATTTCTGAAATACTATACAGATGGAGTCGTGTTTACGATTATATAATGTCTCATTTTACTATAACACTTTAAGAAATATCTGTTGTTGTTTTTAAGCTTTTTAATAGTGATGTGTAGGCAATGGGGAAGTTAGTGTTTCCTATGGTTGTTGAACTAAGCAGCACGAACATAGCCAGCAGCTGGTGTTCCTGTGTTGGTGTAACGGGAAGGAGGGGGTGAGCTAAGCTGAAGGCCTGTTCAGCCATGTTAGTTTCCTCTGCTGTTCACAAACGATGAGAGAGCGGAGTCATGGCCTTGTCACTGAGTGGAGACGATGAGGAATATGAGTCAGAATCTGAACAGGTACGAAAATTTACACTATATTACACAAGTTTAATTTGTTGGTGTGTATTTTGTTGAGTGCGCTGTGAGAAAGTCGTTTCACATTTTTGTCGTTTCTTCTGGTTAACATTACACCCGCTCCTCTCTGTTTCTGTGAATCAGGTTGAAAGCAAAAAGGTGTGTAATCATCATAATACTCATAGCAGTCTGCCAGATCAGGCTAGTTAAATGTTAATTACGTGTTTAAGATTACTCATTAGATTTGATCTGTGACGGTCTAAACGTATTCTCTCCTCCTTGACTCTTCTATCGTGTTAGCCACAACTGACCCATTTTGTACTGACCACCTCTTGATACACAGCAGCTTCATCTAATCATGATTCAAATTCTTTGCAGTGACCAGAAACAGGCCTCACTTGCTCGCTGCTTGTAAGACCCTACAGCTTTTGTACTGACTGAAACGGTGATTTCCTCATGTTCCCCAACCTGCCATATTGTAAATGTTGTTGTTGTTTTTTTTCCCTTGTACTTCCTAAACTTGTCCCACCACCTTGCGCCTTTAAGAAGGATTTTCGCGAAATGTTGTTGAGGCAGGGACTGTGGAGGGGGATGGGGAGAGGGAACAATGAAGTGACTCCACTTATTTTGCTTGGTGGTCCACTGGTTCCCAAACTGTGGTACAGCTATTCCCCCTCTAAGCACTGGCTGTGGGCTTGATATTAACTCTGTGTTTGTCCTCCAGCTTTGGGCCAGGAGAAAAACAGTGCTGGTAAAATCTAATCAGATTATGTTAAACACAACATAATGTGTGAAAAGTTTTTATCTGTGGGCCGAAGTGCATATTTACAGGGGTCAGCAGTATAAATGCTGTCTTATGCACCTTGTGCAATACATTCCACAATCTATCAGAAACTTGGCTCTTGCATTTCATGAAAAATATGGGAAGTGTTGATGCAGGAGTCAAATCTTTGTGCTCACACAATGTTTGTACCCAAAACACCCACTAAAGATGCATCATCAACTATTCAGACACATGGTTAGAGAGAGCAATGCAGCTGTTATGAAGACCACTCAGATGATGAACCTTGTGACTTTCTCCTACTGAAGTCCACACTAAAGTTGAGTCAGAGGATTGTGCTTAACATATTGGCTATGTTTGTGTTAAAGGCCTCAGTAACAAATCCCAAATTCCTAACACATTGTTGTGAGGCTACAGTTAAGGAAAGACAATTTATACTACAGTTTTTTTAAGGAGACCATACTCTGTTACATTGTAAGCTGCATTCACCTGTATATCCTCACTCTCTGTTGGTCTGATATCCCTTCCATGATTTATCTGAAAGCTCTTATTCTTGCATGTTTTATCAATTTTATTTCAGTGACATTTTCTTTATATATGCTGTGTAAGTGCCCAGTCAGCACCCCACAATAGAGCCCATTTGCATGAATTTGGTCAGATTTGCACCAGAAATGCAACCCATCCACACTTTTTTTCCATACCTGCTTCATCCTGTATATAGATCAGAACAGGGAATCCATCTTGCATCAGGGTTAGTTGAGTTTGGGCAGAAGAGATATGTGCTCTGGACAAGTCTAAACTGTTAGACGTGCATGCTTCAGAGTCAGGAAATGTCAGATATTGGTTGTGGGGGAAACTGTGCATATATGGTTTTCTTCTTCTTTCTAGTGATCTATACTAGATTGTTGATGTTGCACAAACATGTGATATGTAAGGCAATTATATTATGGGGCTGCGCAAATCTGGCTTCAAGAATATCAGAAAAATAGTTGTCAGCTTAGGTCATAAAAGTGATAAGGAAGTTAAGCTAAAACACAGTGTGAGTCACAGCCACTCCTGTAGCAGCTGCCTAACAGCCTCACAATGTTTATTTCCTACATTTTAACAGTTCACATTTATTATGAATAAAATAATTAAGCACCATGTCAATAACTGGCTAATTTAGGAGAGGATTTTCCATTACTTGGAGATAAACACAAGGCAGATAGGGGTTTATCTGGAATATCCTGTTATCTTGGCTGTACTTGTTATACCTGTCTGTTCTGCAGCAGTAGCTTTATTACTCTTCTGGGAGAGAAAGTCCTAATAAACATTGGTACTCTAATAAATAGAATGTACTGTAAATATAAAGGTATATTTTGATCTATAGTATGTATGCTTTGTGTTTTAACCAGTATGACAGGAACAATAAATTTATGCCAGGAAAAATCTTGACAGCCTCAAAGAAATGATAACCACGCCTCATAAGCTTATTTTTATCCATCTCTTGTAGTCTCTCATACAAACAGTTGCCACCAGCAAGGCAAATGTGTTACCAAGGTAACCTCTCCTGCTAAAACAAGAACCACTGTGATGGTGTGAAATTTGTCGTATTTTTCTCAGTTCTGTCATGGCAACAGGAAAGAGACAAAAGAATGAGAAATTCCTACCAAATCTGTGTTTATTATTCAAGCTTTTCTTTCTTTAGCATTTATTTCTGTAGATAATCTTAGTGAGACACGTTTTTTTTTTTTTTTTTTTTTAAACCCCCATCAGCTTTTGATTTGTATACTCTGCAGGTATTTGTTGCCTTTAACATATAACGCAAATAAACTTTATTTATTTTATTTTGCAAATGTAGCTCTTTAATTGGACCATGTTTGCCTTTTGTGTTAAGTTTTGTTAACCAAAATATGCATGGTAGAGCATCAATGACAAGTGGATTTTACTATGCCTAATTAACAGTTGTTAAATCGATGATCAGTAGATAATTGTAGTTCAGTTTTTGTGCAGAAATTCAATATTGATGTTGAAATGCTGGGCCAGTATAATGGCTGACTGATTATAATTGCCTTGCATACCACATGTTTGTGCAACATCAATGACCTAGTATAGATGTCCAGATTATACAAGCGCAATCAGCAGCTTACTTTAAGAACATCCTTGTAGTGGCTGACAAATTTTCTGTGTCGATTTTAAACTTTCATTTACTTAATTTAAACATTTGTTTTCCAGCAGCGTGCAGCCAACCGGCCAAAACCCAAAATGGGACCATCATCAGCTGTCAAGCTGCCTTCCAACCGCAGCTCAACTGGAGCCAGACGCAGGAGGACACGCTGCCGAAAGTGTGAGGCGTGCCTCCGGAGCGAGTGTGGAGAGTGCCACTTCTGTAAGGACATGAAGAAGTTTGGCGGTCCGGGGCGCATGAAGCAGTCCTGTATTATGAGGCAATGCATTGCGGTGAGTCTGCACTGACAGGATTGTAGAAGTTATGACTTTCTTAGTGGATTTACTGCTTTCATAAAGAAAATGGTCCTTCCTTATTTCAAGTTTATCTTAAATGTTAACCTGATGTCTCCGTTTGAAGGAGTAAATACACAGTATTGACCCCAGTGTATCGATGTTAAATCCTGCTTTTCTCGTTTCTTTAATCCATGCAGCCTGTCTTGCCCCACACTGCAGTGTGTGTGGTGTGTAAAGAAGCAGGAAAGGAGGACACCCTGGAGGATGAGGAAGACAAGTTCAACTTTATGCTGATGGAGTGCTCTATCTGCAACGAGATCGTCCATCCAAACTGTCTCAAGGTAAAAAAAAAAGAGCCAAACTGGGAACAGTAGAATAACTCCACCTCAGGTTGTCAAGTTATTCACACGGTGACTCACCGTGAGAAATGTGCCAAGAATCCCAGATCATTGTACCATTAAGGGAGTGACTCAGGCTGCTGGACTAGTCAGTGAAGTTAATTTAATGTGGAAGTGGAGTTGTTTATGTAGTGCACTGACCATACGGATGTGGGCTCAACAAGAAATGATGCAATCACATTGGAGAATTTTGACTCCCACCATGTGAAACCTTTACAATTAGATAGATTTCTGAAACTAAACGTCATTTGTCCTGAAGACATTTCACATACAAAGCAGCTTGTTTTTAACCGTCATATCAAAAAGAATGTGAGTTGTTGCAAAAGACCTTGTCGAACCAGTCTTTAAAGCCTGTACTTATTGTTTTGCTTTCAAGAGCAAGAGATGATAATCCTTGTTCTCAGTGTTTATGTAAATAATTCTTTCTGACTCTGGTTGTTTGGCTGTTTTTCATTTACCAGAATGACAAGAACAGTTAATATACTTTGACTTATCCCTCCTCTTATCATCCAAGAAGCAAGAGTTAACTGTGGTTGAGGTTGAACTAAGCTGACCGGCTTGACAAGCACACGTCACAACAGTTAGTTTCATTTCCCCTGTTTGTGTCAAGCACACTGTGGAGGACTTTATTAAAGCTTGTTTTGCTTGAAATTCTACTCACTTTCCCCTTTGTTGCCTCAGGTGAGTGATGCCTCAGGGGTGGTGAACGATGAACTCCCTAACTGCTGGGAATGTCCCAAATGCAACCATGCTGGGAAGAGTGGAAAAGTGAGTACGAATATGCTTGTTTCAGAGAAGTTTACTCGGTTAGAAAGAAAAAAACAAAACAACTAAATACAAAAAAATACTGCTAAGTTTTTTGTATTTGACTTTCTTCCCTGTTTGCTGTGGCTCTAAGTATTACAGTTTTATATGTGATGATCAGTGTGCCACTTCCTGTTTATACTTTTGTTTGCAAAACTTATTCACACTTAACAGTGTTAAAAAAAAAAAAAAAACAACCCACACAAACAGGAAACCACTGATGAGTGATAGACTTTGGCTGCAGGGATGAGTTTAGCAAATGTTAAGCAACCTTTAAGGTACACAGTTGTGCCTTTTTTTTTCGCGTCACCATAGGCTAAAGGTATAAAGTTGTCTTGCAATTTTTGTCCCCCTTGGTATTGAAGCAAAAAAGGGGTCCCGGGTTCAAGTACGCCTCTAATCTCCCCGGCTCGTTGCTGAGGGAACAGAAGCCTACGAAGGATGAGGGCGATGCTTCCTCTGTAGGCAAGAGGAGACCAGACAAGGAGGACACACCCAGGTACCGGCCTGAGGAGGCTCTCCACCGACAGCCACCACTGCTTTCCCCCAGCGGACTGTCTCGGCCCAGGCCTGAAGACAAATTGAGAAAGAAAAGAAAACTGTTTGACGATGATAATGACGAGGAACATGACACGAGTGTGAGGAAGAAGGTTTGTATTTGGTTAACAGGAGTGTTTGAGGGCAGTTTGACTTGTTCTGTCAGAAGTAATATCAGTCATTTTCATCACTTTTCCATGTTCCAGGAAAAGGCAGATGACCCTTATTTTTCCAAACTTCTGCATCAAATCAATACAGAAGAGGAAGATGAAGATGCATATGAGGAAGACAATGAGGAAGGACGAGAGACTTATTACCGGAGCAGTGTAGACAGGAAAGGGCGGTTAGGGGACACTGAGGAGGAAGGAGATTACAAAAGTGATCCTTTGAACGCCTCCATTAAAACGCCAATTGCAGACAGTGACCAATCTCACTGCAGCTCTCCACAAGCCGGACCCAGCAGCGAGGGTGGCAGTGAGACGCAGGAGAAGGGGCCTCGTCCAAAAGCCCGGCGTAAGCGCCGGCTACCAAACAGAGAACTGAGCCGAGAACTGAGCAAAGCACTGAACCAGGAGATCCAGAAGACGGAGGACTGCCTGGCCAACGAGAACCGGCAGCCCCTTAAGGTGGCACCAGAGACCGAAAACGAGGAACCCAAGAAGCTTTTCCGCAACGGTAATGACCTTGGTGATCAGAGGTCCCACCTCAAGACTAAAGAGATGAACGGGACCCCCTGGGAGTTACGCCACTTTTACCCGAGTCAGATCACTCCACTTGGCTTCAACCGCAGCACCCCAACCACCCGGCCAGTGCCCCCACGCTCTCCTCCCAAGTGTGTCCAGATGGAGCGACACGTCATTCGCCCCCCTCCGATAAGCCCACCTCCTGACAGACTCCCCCTTAAAGATGGTAAAGCACACGTCATGCAGCGTGAGGTCTGGATGAAGATATTTCGCTATCTCTCACACCAGGAGCTGTGCGTCTGCATGAGAGTTTGCAAGACGTGGAACAGATGGTAAACACACAACACACACTTCAACAACAGTTTATTGTAATGAATCAAAAACCTCCCAAGTGTGAACAAAAGTTTGGTGCTTTGTTTGTGTGTTTTTTTTGTTTTTTTTTTTGTTCTGGCACGACTGCTTACACCAATGTTTCTCCCCGGCAAGGTGTTGTGACAAGAGACTTTGGACGAAGATTGATCTAAATCGCTGCACCTCCATCACCCCACTTATGCTAAGTGGGATTATCCGCAGACAGCCAGTTTCCTTGGACCTTAGTTGGACCAACATTTCCAAAAAGCAACTAAGCTGGCTTATTAATAGATTGCCAGGTACTTGACCATGAGTGACGTGATCTCTGCTTCTCTTACGCTGCATTAGTATCTGAAAATGTTTTCTCTAACTTTCAGGTCTGCGAGTGTTAAAGCTGTCAGGCTGTTCCTGGGCAGCTGTGTCTGCACTCTGCACCTCCAGCTGTCCTCTGCTGCGCACTCTAGATGTCCAATGGGTGGAGGGACTCAAAGATGCACAGATGAGGGACCTCCTCTCACCGCCCACAGACAATAGACCAGGTATTTGAGGCATTGCATGCTGCACCATATGCTCTACTGTGAGTGCATCACGTGTCGGCAGTGCAACTGTGGAGGTAGAATTTTTCAGTGATTGCAAATGAGGTTATTAGATTAGATCTAAAATCACTTTATTTTTTTTAGCTAATGAGGATGAAGTTTAAGTTTTAAAGTCTGATTCTTTCTAATAAAATTGTTATGTAAGGAGCTTTAGCTTTCCAGCTGAGGAGGTTTATTTTTTTTTCTCATTTGGGTCTTTGTATAGCTTCATTAATTCTGGTGCAATCCTTTCTCAGTCAAATTTTGCAATTTACCCAACAAAAGACAGTATGGCAGAGTAGTTGGCCTCAAAAGGTGATGCTCAAATAAGAACAGGAAAAACGTTATTAATGTTGATCATTTGGGCTGATCACCTTAATAGTTAGCTAAACGCTAGCCTGCCTTAGTTATTTAGAAAAGTTTTTACCTTTCGTTTTGGAAGGTTGTCTTATAACACTAAATGCAGTGCAGAACTGACCAGTCACTGCTGTTTCGTTTTGTTTTTTCTATCATCACCATTATCACATTGCTTCATGAACAGCAACAAAGTTCAATCGGCCCTGTTGGCGCACAGAGATATTTTAGAAAAAAAGATTGATACTGAATGGGGGAGTATAGTGCTCCCTCAAAAGGAAATATAACTAATTGGGGGAAAACATCAATAGGACTTGTACATTACTCAGTAAAGATCTGTCATGCGTTTTGCAGGTACATTTGTATGTCTATCAACATTCCAGCCTGTAGTGGTATTGTGTTCATGGATCTTCATGGGTTCTCTCTGGGTACTCTTGCTTCCTCCCACTGTCCAAAGACACAAATATTAGCTGAACTGGTCACTGTAAATTCTCCCTACAACCCAGGATTGGAACAGACAATAGCAAAATGAACACTTTAAATAATTGTTCACATTGTAAAAATAAGAAAAAAGAACATTTAGTTTTATTTTCTTATTTTCTTTTTTTACTTCATTAAAAAAAAACAAAAAACAATCAATCTAAAGAAAAAGCTTTATTCCAACTATTCATTAAAGGTATCATTTTAGATTATGGTGCTCTCATAATTAAACTAATTAGTGTTTTACTTTATGTGATTTAACAGGCCAACTGGATAACCGTTGCAAATTGCGCAACGTGGAGGACCTACGACTGGCAGGGCTGGACATCACAGACACGTCCTTACGACTCATCAGCCGGCAGATGCCTTTGCTGTCCAGGCTGGATCTGAGCTACTGCAACCACATCAACGACCAGTCTGTCAACCTGCTCACAGCAGCAGGAACCACAACCAGAGACTCCCTCACAGAAATCAACCTATCAGGTAAGACCGTGGAGCTGAAGTAGTTTGTACAAGTGGGACAGGGAGCTAATAAACATAAACATATTATTCATTCGTAGGTATTTTTTTCTGTAAGTAGAAATTTTGCCAGTAGAAAGCAAACAATCCCCACATCTGCAGTATCATTGCTTGTATCTTTTATGAATGTGTAATGTTTGATTTGACTTTACTGCATGAGAAGCAACAAGAATGGTCTTGTTTTACTCAAATGTCTCAGCAAAGGAATAGCTTTTCCCTAAAGTAACCATTTGAAAGCTCTCAAATTGGTAGTGGGAGAGTTTAGGAAAGTGCTTGTTTTGTCACGCTGAAGCTGCTTAATGACAATCTTGTTTTGTTATTTAACATGCCATCAGTCTACATGTTAAAGAAGCTTTTCTGTTGTTAATGCATTTTTTATACTGGAGCACTGCAGGACATGAAGCTGTAGTCACTAAATTATTGAAATGCTGCAGGCTGCACTTTGACTGGAAATAACATAATGACTTTAGTAGATGCATTGTCTAGTGTTACACAAGATCAGTCAGATTTTTCTGATTGGTAAGATTAGCTCTATGAGCTGCCTTTCGGGAAGTGCATTAAAATGCAGAAATTAGGATTGAGTAACCTGACTATTAGTGCAGAGAAGGACTTTGTGTTTTCCTTTCTCTTAGTCAGATGTTAGTAGTTTTATATGTGACAGCAAATGAAAAACAACCAGTAGTTGTGGTGGAGCGCTGTTCTCTGTACACGTCATCAAAGAGTCCTGAGAAGCGCTTTAATCAGGCAAGATTGTTGAATTAATATGTAGAATTGCACATTTTGGAGTGGTTACAAAAGGAAATTTAGTCACCATTGCTTGGACTGAGCTTAACTGTAGCATGAACGCAGGTGTCAGACTTGAACTACGCTCAGATTGGTAGTGTCTTTAAAATTATGATGGAATTTTTAATCAAGGTATTGACCGACACTGAAGATATGTTATCTTGAATGGAGCGCTGTCTAAAAATACTTTGATTTAAAAAAAAAACAAAAAAACAAAAAAAAAAACCCTGTTTAAGGAAAAGTCATGAGTAGGCATAATGGACTTAATCACACAGTTGAAATGAAAAGTTGTACATTTCTGTTCTTTTGTAAAGAAGTAAATAATTGATCTTCCAAATTTAGTTCCAGCAAACATGAATGTTGAAGGCATCAGTAATGAATTTTTCTACACACATCTGATTATTGTTCTGTTTCCTTTTAGTTTGTAACAGAGTCACAGACCATTCCTTGAACTTTTTTAAGCGTTGTGGAAGCATCTGTCAGATTGACCTACGCTTCTGCAAACAGGTGACCAAGAAGGCCTGCGAAAGGTTCATCGCAGAGATGTCTGTGAGTGTACCGTTCAAACTGAAAGAGGACAAACTGCTGCAGAAGGCAAGCTAGTTCATAACAAGACACTAACATTTACAGACTGTCTTTGCACTTAATGGAACAACTGGTCCTGTGATAAGTATCTGAATCACTCTCATGATAACGTGAAGTGAGAGACTGGCGGAGATCTTGGACTCTAATGTAGGTGATAAATGTTCACTGGACAGATGACAAAGTGGCATGCATGTATTTCTGTTGAGACTGTACTTTTCTAAAGATGTGGTTGTAATTGACTTTTGGGTTATTTTTATTCTTTGAAAATAGTATTTTTGTACAAGCATCATTTAATAAGTTTTGTGTCTCAGGAGCTGAATTACAGACTGTACAGCTTGAGGAACAACAAATGTCCATCATTTAGCTGAAAAAAGTAACGTGTGCCAAAATCTGCATTTGTTGTCATGTCAGCATCAGATTAAAGAAAATGCATGTGATGTAAGTAAATGATCACAAATACTTTGATTACTTTGAATGTAATTCAGCAGTAAACAGATTTCCTATTCCTGTTACACGCCAATGTTTTACATTTTATATTTTTAAATGTGGAGTGTTTTGTTGATAGTATTTTCAATATTTCAATATTAATTTATTGATTTTATTCTTTTTTTTTTTTTAATTCCACTTTGTATTTATTTAGTAACTTTGACATAGGCATCTCACATAGTTGGGTCAAAATATTGCTTGTGGATAACTTATCAGGGTGGATTGAGCCTGTTGCAGTGTCCAGTTGAAGTTCAACACTTAGTAACAAGAAGCTTGCAGTCACACCAAACTGAATACCAACTTACTTTAATGCAGTCAACCCCAGATTTTTTTTTTTAAATGCAGGTAACTAATTTTGACCTTTTGCAAGTATTTTCACAAGTTACAAAAATGTATTCCAAACATTAGGTGTTGTATTTTGGGTGTTGTGCTGTATTCTGTTGCCTCAGGTGAATGTGATGTTTATATTTGTAAATTAAAAAATGAAGTGCTAATATGCATTAAAAGGATTTCATTTGTACCATCAGTGTTATTGTAAAGTTGACTTATTTGTCTGAGTCAGGGCTTATGGGCATTGTTTCTCACTGCAAGCCAGTTTGGTCATCAGAAAATCCCACCAGCTTTTCTTCTGTTTAAAGAGCTGCATTTTGTCAAGTTTTAATTGAAGTTGAACTGCAGTGTACCACTTGTCAGAACCAACACGCAGTTTGAGAAGTTAAATATGAAATATCTCACGAAGTCCAATAAATGAAAAATAGGAAAATGGCAAATGTTTTAGTTAAAATTAAATTTGGGGAGTAATAAATCATGGCTGAGTAGACCTGCAATAGAAACACACACACACACACAAGTGCATATATAGCTATTTTTTCTTTAAACTGCATTAAACACTAATGCAAAAATCCGGCTTTAATTACAATCTTTAATTATCAAAATAAAAAGTTTAACATTCCCAAATACAAAGATCAAACCTTGCACACAGGTATACTCTCTGAAAGAAAAAGTGCAATCTGCTTTGCTACTCCCCGTGATTGTAGAGGACATCTTTTTACTGTGATAGCAGCAATGTAACTGTGTTGGAAGGGTCTTGGTCCAGCGCTGGACCAAGAGGGAAAGGGACAGTAAGTATCTGTTTTGTTTTGTAGGCAGAGAAACGTAACCAGTGTCATAAAGCTTCATGTCATGCTCTGGTTCAAGGAGGATAGCAAGCTCAAGCAAACTTAAGCAGATTAAAACACATTTCAAGTCACCTGACAGGAAATAAACTTGTAAAAAATAAACCCAATCTCAGACTATTTCATATTATCAAGTCATTAACTATATAGCTTTTATATCACAGGCGTCGGAAAACGCAGTTACATTTTTGATTAATTAGTTTAATACATGACTCCTTCATAAGCAGCTTAAAAGCCTCAAGACATTTCATTTCACTCCAAAACAGTAAACAGCAAAACGAAAAACATTCATCTTAAATCCTGGAAAATGGAAAGATGGGTGAATGAGTTAGCACCAGTTGTTGTCTTTTGTCTCCACAGGTGTTGAGACAGGACACAGATGACTGCGGAGGTTAGCTATTGCTGTGATGACAGGCTCTGTGTTATCACAGGAATGTGAAATGCATTAAAATAAGCACTTATTGTGTAACAAAATAAAATCTGTACAATAAAATGAATGTATTGACTTTATACCAGTAAATAAATCCTCTTTAAATGTAACAGCAGAACACCTGCTCATTTGAGGGATATGTAACATTTAAACAAGTTAAAAACCAAGGCTAAAAGGATTTCTAACTAGATTTTCTCAGCTTAGTTTAACCTAGTCAAGGTTTCAGGTGCTAGCAAACATTACCTCAGCAACTATGACTGGTTGCAGAGCACGGTGGGCTGTGAGTGGTGATACATAATGGCATACTGTGAACAAAGTGCTTCTGGAATAGCGTGCTGACATTTCCACGCTGTCCCCTAGAGTTTCATGGAAAATACAGGTAAGAAGCATAACGGCAAGACCCAATTATTTGGCACCTAGATTACCAACCTCTCCTGTCCTGCGTTGGGGTTTAACATGAATCTATTTACTCAGATATGTAATCACCTGCAGCCGTTTTAAAGAGAAGAGTTACAGTAGAGCTGAGTACCAGCTGCAGATTACAGGCAGATCTGAAGGTGGTGTGTTTAAGACTGTATGTGGGTTGTGCCACACATTCTTGGAAAAACTAGGAGACAAAAAAAAACCATTGAAGAATGAAGACAGTTTTTTTTTTCAAAAAGTAAAAGAAACTTAAAATTAGCATATATAAGTGTGCAAATGTGTGAATTTGGGCAATAAAAAAAACCATTCACAAAATAAGTCTTTTGGGGTTCCAAGTTTATGAGCTGCATTGTTGAGTTAAGGTACTGTCCCAGTCTGAAGCAGGTGTAGCGGTGCATTAAGATTTAAAGACGTGCACAGCTCTCACAACATACTGCCTGCAGATGGGGCATTCGTTCATCCTCTTGCCACATTTGGTGCAGGTGACCATGTGGCCGCACTCGAGGAGAACGCAGTCGATAACGGCGTCCATGCAGATCCTGCAAAGGTTGTCATCGTGAACTGTCAATGGGCAGTTTTCCCCATCTGCAAGACAACGGCAGAAATGCAGAGGGGAGGAGAAATGTCAAGCGTCTCTGAGGAAGTTGTTAAGGACAAAAAAATAAATAAATAAATAAATTTTAAAAAAGAAAAAAAATCAAATGACACATAAAATACACACATAAAAAACATAATCTGATCTAGCCCCTTTATCTGGGTAAGATTACACTCACAAAATCATGCATGCAAATGTCACTGCCCGTTACAGTTTCTATGACAACCACTGCTGTTTTTTTTTTTTTTTTTTTAAACCTCTGGAAGCATGCATGAGAGCGAACACAGTATGATGAGTTTAACACATTCAGCGCATAAACTGGTGACTCAGGGAGCCTGATCTCAAAATGGATCTGCATGCCTGGAGCATGGCACAGGAAGCAAAAACTGTTCTCAAATGGAATAAATGAACGTTCATTTTTATCACACTAAATGATTTTCCACAGGACCACATATGGGGATTCCACAAAGCAATGGGTGGATTGCAGATGAAGGATGGTGCACAATGAATACAGATCTGCTCAGATATGTTTGCGCTCACATAATGGAGGCGTGTCACAGATAGAACATGTGACCTTACCTCCAATGGCACCATTGCAGATAGGAGGTGGGAAGGCCATCACTTCATTTATGGGAGGAGTAAAGAAATTATGACTTATTTCATCATAACTGAGACGCTCATCTGAATGTCCCTTTTTGTGATCTTTACAGCTTACAGCTAATTATTAGCTTTAAATATTGACAAAAGAAGAAAAGGCAAGTTTCTATGGTTACAAATAGTATGTGGTATCCAATGCTGGTATCTGGGGCAGTGACAGCTCACCTGTGGTTACAGCACTGCTCACATTTTCCACTGCAAGAAGAAAAAAATCCACTTACCATTGCAATTTACAATAGCACGCTTACAGCACAGCTTATACCATGCATTTATTAAACAATTTTTTTAAAAAAAAAATAACTAAGGAGAGATATTTGTAGCTGACAACAAGCAAACAGCATTTCCCCAGAGCAAAGGTAATACCCACATGATTTCCTGTTTTCCTCTGTCTCTCTGTACAGCCTGCCGACTCGTTCCACCAGCTCCCATTTCTCACAACACCCTGAATAGTTGACAAAGTTTCTGGCCAAGATCTCCTTTAGCTGTCTGACAGACAAGTCCTCAATGTCCCTCAGACTGGAGATGTCAGAGAGGGATGCTCTGGCCCTACGGCGAGCGTGAGTTACCCCCTAAAAACAGACAGATACCACAAGTCTAAAGTCTGTAAACCAAATCTTATTTATTTACCCCGTTCAATTAAGGTTCAAATTTATGAAGAATTCTGTAAAAACATTTTGTTTTCAATCTAATTTTCCAAATATTGAAATTGGCCTGTTTACTCTTACATTAAAACACATCAAGAATACCCTCAAAGTATGGCTTCGTTGATCAGCTTCTTAAAATATGACAGCAATCCACTTCAATGACTTTCAAATGATCAGTAAAATAAACAGAAGACATAGATCACCTCAGGTGTATGTTCACTAGAGGCCAGGTTGAGGAGAGACACTGATGTGGTATCGCCTATATCCTGCAAGACACCAGCAGGAGAAAGCATTAGGCAGCACTCCATGCGTGAGAAACACATGGATCACTGAGGATTAGGATTAGACGCTGTTCAGTCAGCTCATTGATACCTTGGAAACAACAAAGCTTTGTATCTTCCATTCAAAGAAAAGCTTACTGGTTCATAAGCAGGTCAAGTACAAGTATTTATAGTGTTCCTGAAGTCAAGCTCACTTTCTACTAACACCTCTATATTCGTTTCTTCACTTATTTATTTCGTCTCTTTACTTTCACTACTGATCTTTGCCTTTTCAGCTACTTTAGAATTTGTAAATACAACAGGATGAGTAGGTGAAAAATATCTGTTACACTATTGTATCTTCTAACGTAAAACATGTTTTTGCAGAAACTTGTTTTATGGACCACAGTATAGACAACTACCAACATGAATGTCCATGTAGGGAATAAGAATATTATGGAAACCTGACAGTTTTAGTTCTTTCCCTCAGCAGATAACTACATATCTGGCAGATGTGTGTGGGTCCCACATGTTAAGTTATCTCTTACCTGGTTGGTATCAGAGCTATCACTTCTGCTGAGTGGTTCCTCCTGTGAGGCAGCAAAGGCAGACAGCTCTGAAGCAGACTGTGTGGTGGAAAGGGTTGGTGTGTACAGAGAACGTGAGTGGAGGCTAGCTGTGTCAGGGTCCTCCTCCTCTTCTTCAACGCCTTGGTGACAGAGCACCAAGTCAACCAGGTCTTCCTTCTCCCTGCAGGTATCAGTGGGAATGTTGCGCAGCAACAAGTACTGACGCAGTTCCTTCACTCGTAGACGCATAAGTCGAGGCCGCTGAAAAGCCGTTGCCTTCAGCAAATGGCAAGTGGTACAAATTCGCAGATTCTCCTGAAGCACGGAGCACAAAGAGCAGAAGCCCTTCTTGCAGTCGGAGCAAATGTACTACAGAAGAAACAGAATGACAAACTGAAGTGATAGAAATCAGGTAATTAGTGATTTGTACACACCATCTGCCGTCTATCACTGAAAATACTCTCATGGCAAACAGATGCTGTTCATCACTATTCATATTATATGCAAATGTTTATATAAATTCTAAGATTACAGGAAAAACGGTCAATTAGGAAGACAAGTAATAGATCAGTAGAAAGTCTATCAATGCCTGTACAGTGTTCTTGTGCATTTCAATCACATCCGTTCCTTTTCACCAGGCAATGAGACAGGAGACACTTTATTTTAAGTGACAAACATCAAACAGTAATACAAGCAAGCCATGGGATTTGACTGGCATGGCGAGTGAGAGAAGCAGAGGGTTCAGACAGGATGAGAGCCTGTTGGGCATACATGAACATGAGCATTTCATATTACAGCATCAGTATGTCAGTCCATCTGTCAACTACCATTAGGTTTACACCTCACAAGTAAATGTTACTTTCTGGAAAACCACAATAAGTCCATATTACAATTTTTACATTCGATTTCAAGTTTATGCTTATCCTGACTTAAACAATGTTTTATATAAAAGATACAGATATTGTAGGAGAAACAGCTTTAGAAACACTAAATAACAAATAAAGCTACAATATTTTTGCTATCGATGCCAAACTGAAATTTATCAGACATAATCTTTGATTTACATGGTAAGTTATTATGACAATACAACTTACTCCAACTTCAAAATTAATGGATGGAAAGATTTTTTATTTTTTGTACAGTTTAACAGAGTTAAATGCAGGCTCTATATGTAGTGGAGAACAGGAATACACAACTATCATTATATAAATGGACTTGTACTTCTATAGCGCTTTTCTAGTCGTGCAGACTACTCAAAGCGCTTTACACTACTTGTCACATTCACCCATTCACACACACACTCATCCAACACACTCATACCCCTATCGTCTTGCCCTAGGACACTTCGGCCTGTTAGGGGAAGCCTGGAATCGATCTCCCAACTTTCCAGTTGTGTTAATAATGTTATATTACTAACTTTAGTATGGACTGACAGAAAGAGAGAACATTATGTTAACAAAGTTGTATCATAGTGAGTCAACTTGTATATATTACTCATTTTTCTGCTCCCAAAATCAGCCTTCATATTTTTTTGTGCTAGACTCAATGGAAAAAATTAGTATTAAATTTACCAATGCATGCTGCAGAAAAATGAAATATTGCATCGTCATTTATTTTAATATTTGTTTTCCATATACTATGAACCCTTAACATCAACAAAACATCTTATTAAAATATCAACAACCCTATCTACTTTTGGAAATTCACTATTTCATTCATTCAGACCACAGACCAGTTAAGCTGTGCTTGCTTTTCTCAGAGACCAGACACCTACCTTCCTTCTAAAGACAGAGAAGGCCTGGCCACAGGCCTTGCAAACCAGACTTGGACTCCCTGAGCTGGTGGGCGGGTAGGTGGAGTATCCCGCACTGGGGGCAAATCTGAAGGGTCCAGCACCGGCGCCAAACCCTGGCTGCTGGCCTCTAACAGCCCCAGTACCCATGACTTCATTCAGCAGACCGCAGCATGAAGCCCACATGGACGAGGCTCCTGCCTAACATGTACACAATAATTTCCCTTTAATATTTCTTCTACTCATCAAGCTTTATCATGTTGTTATTGTGGCAACATGCACCAGCACTACAAGTTTACCACAGAAACAAACCCTCTGAATAAAATTCATATATGACTGCTAATTTAAAAATAATATAAAACCCCAAGCACAATATGAATTCAACATGTACATGACAGACGTCACTGTTTAAACCAATCTAAAACCTAAACATAAACCTACACATCGGTTGTACAAAATGTTCTGCAAATGAATAACAAAAACAAAATAAATAAATAAATAAAAAAAATAAATAAAAAAATAAAAAAAAACACACTCAAATAAATACAAAAAAAATAATGCCCCTGAATCATGTCGTCCTCTTAATCTTTTATGTTTAGCAGAGGCTATAAAATCTGCTGTCAGTTTTACCGATAGCCTCCTCTGGCAGAGTAACACAGCAGCACTCCCCGGTACACCGAGGACGAGCTCCTGTACAGCTAGCTACAACCTGAAAACATTTTAAAAGAATACATGAAGATAGAAATCACCTTCATTGCAGCTCCTGTGTGATAGTTGAAGGAGAGAAGAATGACGGCGTTATCATAATTAGGTGTACCATTTCTTTATTATCTGAAGCAGTTGGACTGGACACGTCTTTACGTAAATAAACCTAGACTGGTAGAACTGCAGCTTCTTCTTCGTGTTCTTCTTCTTCTTCTTCCTATGTTTTATTTATTTATTTATTTTATTGGTGGTTTGCAAAGACCAAGGAGGCGCATTACCGCCACCAAGTGGTAGTGAGAGTGGTTTAGGACCATGTTTTTTCTCAAACGGGGGTACGTGTACCCCTGGAGGTACTTCAAGGCATTCCAGGGGGTACGTGAAATTTTTAGAAAAACATATTTTTTTTAATGTTTTCTTTAAAACATCACATAACAAATATAACATAATATTGTATAAATATTTAATGTATTTCAATAAATGTATGTGCACATTCATAAACTGAATTTACATTAGATTTACACCATTTCATTCCTATTGAAATGGTGTAAAGTGTAACCTGTTACACTTTACAGGTTACACAGGTTAAAGTGTAACCTGTTACACTTTGCGTTGTTATCCTTATTGACCACTGGGCGGCAGCATTACGCTACATTTGTAAGTTTTACTCATAACTATCATTATAAAGAGATGCTATATTGAACAGGGTTATTTTGGAGTTAAAATGTGAATTTTTGGAGCCTGACATGAAGGATGCTATCTGTCTTTTGATTAACCACAGAACCGCCATTGTGATGAACAGTGTCTTTGCTGTAGTAATCCCTGCAGGCGGACACAAAGTAAAGTCTGGCCAAATTGATAAATGTCTCACAGGACACCAGCACTAAAACAGTCGGATCAGACATAAAGCTTCCAGCTTGGGTTAAGCTGGCCCACCACCGGTCTGTAACCGAGTCTTAGTTACATTCAGGGACATTAATGTGGGTGTTAAACCTGAGTTCACAGTCAAAAATATGACACCAAAGTTTCTCACTTGTTCTCGTGGTTCTAATGCCAGACTTATAAGTTTATTGGTTTTTCCTTCTGCACTTTTAATATCCAGGTTAATATCCAGCACAGGTTAAATGTGCTTTTTGTAGCCACATACTCCTGACCACAGTCATAAGTATTGTCAATGAATTACAATCCGAGAACTATTGTTGTTACTGTATTTATTATGTCTATCACCCTGATAACCAATATTGCAGGTTATCATGGAGAACCATAGGGACAGGAACATTTTTATCGTTGGGACTACTTCGCAACACTTACACTCCTCGAAATACATTTTGCTTGCTGGCATTCACGGGGTGCGGCTAACAAAGTCACTTCCGGTCCGCGTGGCTCCCTCGTGAAGAGCGCGCCAATACCAAACGTCTCGTCTTTAATTACGTCAGCGTTATATCCGTGTTTTCGCTTCAACTCAGTCGAGACCATAAGGGAAATTTGGTCCTGCAATGGAGGACAGTTTAATGATAATGTATGAGGACGAGTCGGTGGATGTTCGTTACAGAAACGGAGCGCAGTTACAGCTGTCGCCATGCGGATGTGAGTTTCTGCTGGTGAAAGCCGCCGATCCCCACGGACATCCTCTGCAACCCACGGAGAGAGTCCGACAGAGGACCAGATTCACTGTCAGCACGTACAAGGTGCCTCTACTGTGTTAAACCAGCAATATATCAATCAGGGCCGGATTAAAAGTGCACAGGCCCCTGGGCCAGGAGTGTTCCAGAGGGCTCCACTCCACACCATAACATTGTAAAATTTGTGAATGATATACTGTGAAACGACATTTCTAACATCTCTCAGCCAGTGGGATCAGTAGCAATACACTAGACACTGTGGTGTAACTATCTGGCTTTTATACACATTTTGTTTCATGTCTAAACCGCTGGTGTTTGCCCTATGTGGGCTCCACAGGGGCCCCCAATGGGTGTGGCCCCCTGGGCCCCCGCCCAAAATCCCATTGGATAATCCGGCCTTGGTATCAATGCACAGTAACTGGAATGGCAGATCTGTTCAATGTGAAAGTGCTTCACCTCTCTGTCTGTCTCTCTTAGGAACTTTTGGTTGCTGCATTGGCATTCAGGAATCAGTATGCCAGCCGACCATATCTGCCAGGAGAACTCATCTCTGATGACAAAAAAAAGGTACCACCAACTAGCTGACTATAAATCTCCCGGATCTGCAGGTCATAAGATCACTTAAGAAAGTTGTGTTTTTCTTTGGCAGCCTTATTTCAGCATTGAATCTTATGTGCAGTGGCCTGAGCTCTCCTCTTGTGAGGCTGAGCTTGGACTTGGAGGTGAGATCATCATCAGGTCAGAGGAAGGACAAGCTATGTTGGCGTTGTCCCCCTCAGGTGAAGAGTTCTCAGTTGAATTTACGTGCAGCCTCAGCCAGCCTCAAAAGCAGCACCACATTAAACAGTGCTTAAACAGAGATCCTGACAGCAGCTCAGATGGTCACCCACAAACAAGTGGTCTGGTCAGTGATGATGATCAGACTAAAGTGGTCCATCAGGGGAGAGTGGGCAGAAATATAGGACCAACAAGATCAGGATCTTGTTTGCCTCAGATTGTCAGCACTGCTCAGCAGGAGGTAAATCTTGAAGATATTTTTGTGCTTACATCTTAATTTTACCAGCACAATTAACTTCTCCTGTCTTCCCAGCCAGAACAGATGTACCAGTCCACCACAGTGGTCCAGCATCATTCGTGCTGTTCTGTTGCTCCCGCATGGGCCTACCCTCTCTCATTGGCCCGTCATCACTGGGCATCTTGTCTGTCTGAATGTAAAGATGATCCAGCAGAGGAAAAAAGCAGTTCAAACCAGGGAGATTGTAGAATGAACGTACCTGATGTATCATGTGCAGAAAGAAGGTCACAACTTCCTCAAGCATTGCCTCTAACTTGTCCTTCACCTCATCAGCACCGGTTTGCCAATTAATGATGGACACATTGCACAATATATAATGATGTTCCTGTACTCATTCAGACTTCTTCTCATGCATTTAAGGTGGAAGTATAAAGACCCCCTGGCTAGCGAAGCAGAATTAGACCCTCCAAGAGACCTAGTTAAAATACTATGGTGTCAAGGAGTCACCTATAGGTAGGTAAAAAGGTATTTTTCTCTTCATCATCATCATCATCATCAAATCACTTATTTATGTCTGTCTTGTGGCTAGTTCCAGAGGGGGAAGCTTGGTGGCAGGAATGATCTTCTTTTACCTTTCTGTCTTGCATTAAACCCGATGAAGCCTCACACTGAACACACTGTTGTTTCTGCACTGTGTTGTGCAGAAGATGTGAGAAATTAGTTATTTTCATTAGCCTGTGCAGCATTCTTTCCTGGACTATCGGCTCCCGCGGCTCCAGAGCACAGAACCAGTCTTGATCAGTCTGTCTAGTCTAACTCTGATGCTGCAGTGATTGCACTTTCCATAGCAGACTTCCAGATAATGTGCATAAATTTTGTGCAGATATTGAATGATCTGAGTAGAGTCTGCTCTGTCCCTTCTTGTAGATGGCTTCTGTGTTGCATTTTAAATCTAGTCTATTGTCTAGCTGAACTCTGAGGTCCTTGTGTTCCTCCACAAAATGACTACTATCTCAGACATGCAACACACTGTGTGTGTTGTATGGTGTGTGTTTTTTTTCTCTCATGCAAGAATAATCCAAAATAGCAATAACAACCTGTAAACTGATGTAGTATGGGCTCTTTAAACTATATGTGGTGATGGAAGATATTTACAGTATTTGTTTTTACGCCTGGTGTGTAGGATACTGAGTGAAGTCATAGAGGTTTCCCCAGGGGATGGTTCAGTCATCCGGTCTAAAGGCGGTCATAACTCTTATTTTACCCATCACAAACCTCCTGTCCAGCCAGAACAGGTAAAATAAAGAATTTAAATCTATTATTTAGCTTTCTTCAGTATCCCTAATTCATTGTTTGTATTTTGCAGGTGAAAGAGCTAACTTACCACGTAGACAGCCTTCCACCCGATGTACCTGGGCAGATGTACTCTGTCTGCTCTATTGTGAGTCGTGCAAGTAGGTAAGAACCCACTTCATCACAGACTCATGCCGTACGTTTAAGGCTTTCGTTTAGTTAAAATAAATATTTTATCGTCACACCTTACACAGGATTCTCACTTGCTACAGTCAGGCCAAGCGGTTACTGAAGCTCCCTGTCGAACCCAGCTGCTTGCAAGAGGTCAAAATGATTCCCTGCTTATAGCACTACACCTTTTGAAACTCAGATTCAAGTATTCAAGCCTCTAATCTGTTAGCTATGTACTAACAACTAATTTTATTTTTACAGGACAGACAGTTTTCTAAGACTACAATGTCTCAGCAAAGTCCATCCAGTTCTGTGCTTGTTGAGCAACACGTGAATGTGGCACAGACAGCAGATAATCTGTAAGTTATGTTTTTCTGATTAATTAAATTATCAAAGTCGCTACTATGTTTTAGAGTAATGTTCATTTAACCTTGTGTTCACATTAAGGTCCAGTCTTGTTGCCACAGAGCTGAAGAAAATAAAGCGATTCAACTGTATCCTCAGGCAGACACATGATCGTACAGAGAGTTAATGAAATAATGTGCTTCATTGTGTTATGAAAGTTTGCAAATCATGACATGTTTTATCCTCAGATTTACTGTGCATGCTCTTTAACATATTGCATCCAGTTCTGCTGGAAAACACCCCCTTGCTAAGGGGGGAGGGTGAGCATGTAATCCTGGAAAGAGGTTCTACTGAAGTGATCCATGAGACCGTAGACGAGGACTACATTGCCAAGGCTCTTCGAAGGACTTCCAAAGCTATTCAGGACATTGATGCACATATATCAGGAGCCTCACTGACATAAACATGTTTTACACATTAGTTTAAGAAGGAACGTACATAAAGTTGCTTTATAGTACACTAGTACTTTTAAATAAAGTAATTACAACACAAATTATTTAGTTGTTTTATTTGAATTTAAGCTGAATTTAAATGTCAATGTCAAATCTAAAAAAAAGAACAGATTTCTGAGTCTTTGCCTCGGGTGTAATGTAGCATTAAATTAATTGGACTGGAACTTTGCAGACATAATAACCTAAATGTTAAATAGTATTTGAGCAAATGCATGTGTTTTTCTTGTTTTTTAAATGTAATCTTTCAGTAAACTAACTCAGTACATAAAGATATGGACTGATCACTCTGAATAACAAATTTTTCAGAATGTAACACTTTATCTAATTGTCTCAACAGCAGAAATTTTACAGTTTTTTTCCCCCTCAAATTATGTAACAAAACTGAACTCTTATGTATGAGTGACAATTAGTGGTTAATGTGGGTATTGCAACCTATTTTACTCCTGATGGTGTTACAACCTGAAACCTTTAACGTGTAGTTTTATGTCAATCCATTATGTCTCTAGAACTCCTTATTTTCTGTCATATAATTTACACTTTGAACAAGTGCTAAGACAGAAAATAAGAAATTGTTGGTGATATTTTTTGGATGTTGAATATTTAATCTTTAACCTCATGTTTAAACTTAGTATACTTATTAGTCTTTTCTCATTATAATGTTTTCTGAATCTCAGTCACTGCTTTGGCATAATGATAAATATTACAAGTACATTTTTTTTTGTCAGATAGTTACACTGTAGACTCATGTTGATACCACATGAGCACACGGCGCTCATGCTGTAGATTCCTTATTTTCCCCCTCAGCTGCAACTTATGATTTTCCAAATTCTCTGCTGTGGAAAATGTTCTTGCTCTTGACTGAATTTTATACATTTGAAATAATTCAGAATAACTCCAATTCCCCCAAAAATGTTTAATCGGGTAATTCAATGACTTACACATATCATAAAACCATATTTTATTCTTAATAGAACATAATATGTTGAAACTGGGGTTTTCTGTTTTTTTAATGGAAAGTTTGAATTAATTTTTGAGCTTGATGGCAGCAACTCATTTAAACAATGTTGTAACAGGCCAGCAAAAGGCTGGGAAAGTAATCATACTAATAAAAATGAAAAAGGCACATTTGGGAACTAATTAGGTTAACTGGTAACCAGCCAGTATAACTAGGTAAAAAAAAAAAGAAAAAAGGAGCATTTCAGGGGGAGCTCCTCCCAGATGTTTGGAAGCACAGAGATTGACCAATCTGCCACAAAGTTTACTAAAAAATTTAGAGCAAAATTTTTCTCATTGCAAAACATTTTGAATCTCCCACTCCCCATTTGTGTATTATATGAAAAGATTAAGAGAATCAAAAAGACAAGGTAAGTTTATTTGTATGGGACATTTCATGTACAGGACAACAGAAAATGCTTTATATAAACACATTAAAAGCATTACAACTGGGTGCAGGAAGTGCTAAAAACAAACATTTAAATAAATAAATAAAATTTTAATAAATAAATTAAAGAAATGCATAAAATATATGTTGGTCCTAAACCATTCTGTTCTTTATGAACTAACGACAGGATTTTGAAGTAAATTCTTTGGCAGACAGGAAGCCAGTGTAAAGATCTGAGGACTGGAGTTTTATGATCCACTTTCTCGGTCTTGGGGAGGACTCAATTAGCAGCTGTCTGGACTTTTTAGGAAGAAAAGTCAGGATGGCGTGACAGTAGTCTGATTTAATATAGATAAATGCATCTAAATTTCTCTAAATCCTGCTGAGACATCAGACCTTTAATCTTTGGTATAAGGCAACTTCACTGTCTTAATGTGACAGCTGAGATTCAAGTCCATGTATACACCAAGATTTCTGGCTTTGTCATTCATTTTTTATGTAGCTGTCTAAAGATGATTGCTGACTTTTGATCTTTCTTCTTTGGCTTCAGAAACTAGTATTTCAATTTAGTCTTCATTTCATTCAAGGAAATTCTGGCACATCCATCCTTTAATTTGATCAATTCATTTTATCTGAGTGGTTTGGATTATAGTCTCCTGGTAGGATTGTTTGTCCATTTGCTCATGTCCATTTGTGTGTCATGAGCACAACTTTGTAAAATATTTAGTTGTTTTTCATAATTTGAGCGAGTGGAAGCATGTAGATATTGAACAGCAGTGGTACCAAAGCCTTGTGGAACTCCTTAGGTTGTTTTAGTTTGATCAGCTTTCTAGTTACCTATTGACACAATGTAGTCTGTCTTTTAAATAAGACTCAATTCAATTCTTTGCAGTGCCAAAGAATTCAATTAATTTTTTTTGGTGGTCAAGTAAGATGGTATAGTCAACCATGTCAGTCAAATGCAGCACAAAGATTCAGTAGAACCAGGACTGAAATGTTGACCCATCTGTGCTCATGCGGATGTCATTTCAGACGTTAACTAGAGCAGTCTCAGTTTTGTGGTATGACCAAAAAACCTGCTGGGAGATAACAAAACGGTCATTTCATGTCAGGAAGTTACATGTTGTGTAACTGTTAAAGGAATGTATGTGCAAAAAGGGAAAAGACCGAAGGTCAAAACTGAATACTCATTATCTTCTTTGATGCCTTTGGCAGAACTGCAAAAATAGGCTCGAATCTTCACTAAAAATTCCTGCATGGCCTCAGGTACACGTTCAGAAATCATTATCAATGAACACATTTCACTGAACTATTCGCAAATGCAGGTGCTCTTTGTTCAATGCTCCACAAGAATAATAATAATAAAAAAGAAGCCATGAAACACTGATGTTTAAAACAAACCGAGAAAACATAAAACCTGTTCTGTGATCAGATGAGTAAAAAAAACTGAAATTCTTAAAACCCTGGACACCTGTGTCCTGTTTAGTGAGGAAGAGATGGATCACCCGGTTTGCATCTGATGCAACTGGATTAGCATCAGATGGAAGCCAGCAGACAGACTGCATCTGATAGTATGAGGTTGTGTTGATGGATGTTGTGTAGAGAGCTTACACATCTGTCAAGGCTCTATTTATAGAGTTAACATAATAGTTAAATAGTTAAAAAATATAAAGGTGCTGTTTTGCAGGAGAAGAGTCCAGGTGGTGAAATGGTCTGTCTGCCTACCTGGAATCCTGAGATTTCACCAACAGAAAACATCTGGTACATCATGAAACAAAAAATCCTGCAACAAAGGCCCAGGAATGTTGAGGAGATATAATCCTGGATCGGACAAGAATGGAGTAACATTCCTCTCATTCAAGCACAAGATCAACTTCAGGTTCAATACCTTTATTGTCAATGTAATAACACATTTTTTTAGATGAACAAATCTTAACATTTGTTTTTTAATTACATTTTATATATACCTTTTTTGCATATGGGGTTTCATATACACTACCAGTCAAAAGTTTGGACACACTTTCCCACTAGATTTAATGAGAAAGTGTCTGCAAACATTTGACAGGTAGTGTATGAATGTAGGATCACTTGTTTTTCCTACTTATTGTCTGAATTCCCCAATGGGAATGAAAATAGAAATGCATTAATGCATAAATTACATAATTAATACATTGCAGTCTTGCATAACTAAATTACCATGTCATTACATTAGTCTAAGCTTTGCTTTTGAGCAGTGAAGATTAAAATGGTGGTATGCTTTTCAAGTAAAAGTAAAATCCAGTTTATCTTCTATATATGTGTGTTAGTTGAATAGCTTTCTTTGAAGTAAACATCAATGCTGTCACATTAATTCAAATGACGTATCCAGTAAACAAATTGATCAATACCTCATGAATGATTCATGGTTGAGTTGTAAAAAAAAAAAAAAAGTATGTATATATGTTTATTTTTCATTTCTCTGCATGCCCTTACCTTATTTGTAAAATAGTTGTAAAATAGCTGTATTTCTACTTTTATATTATTATTCAGCAGTTTTATTTTTATTTTTATTTATTTTTATTATTATTCAGCACCTTATCACCAAACAAGTTCCTAGTCTGTGAATTGTTTAAAGACAATTGCAATAAAAGTCTCTCTGATTTTAAGATAAGTGTATTTGTAAAATCTAATTTAGAAAAAAAAATTAATGACCAGCAGTGATAATGTTAATCTTTTGACCTATATTCTATTTTAAATGGTGACATATTTAGGTTGAAAACTATTTAGTGTCCAGCAACAAAGGAGCTCCCCTCTTCAATTATAACTGATACAGTTACCAGGTCAGATAGATGTTTTAGGTCCATTAGATTAAGGAGGATTAGTGAGGATTGAGCTGGTCTCAGGTCAGTGGGGCTCTATCGCAGTCAGTTTGCCACAACCTCTGTTATTTCTATTCTCGCGAGACCCCACGAAGTTTCCGGTGTTGTCTATGTTCCTGGAAACATGGCGGCCAGCTTCCGCGGCCGTCCTATCCGGAGTCTTCGGATGCGAGGTAAGCATGAAAAACTAGGTTCATTGATAGCTGTAAGAGCAGCAGATCAGAAAAGACATTTTCTCACGCGACTGATGAGCTCAGAATGATGGCTGAGCATGGACGGTCTCTGTGTGTTTATCAGGTCGGAATGACAGCGGGGAGGAGAACGTACCGCTGGATCTAACCAGAGGTAAGCAGAGGCTTCATCACATCACCCTGAAAGACATTTTCAAAACGACTTTCTGCAAACACCTTGAAGTGAATTTTGTAATAATTTGTGCATTTGCCTCTTTAAAGCATTTCTTTTTTAGTCAGTTTTCCTTTCTGTTTCATGTGAAACATTTCCAACACAATAGCAGGCGGTAGCTAGCTAAGTAACTAGCTGCGTTAGCGTTAGGTAGCCGCCGCAGCTAACCGGCCGTGACGACGCGCTGTTGTGTTCATCGGTATGAGTGGGCATCACAGCCTGTGATTTGACTAGACAGCCATTTGAGTTGTAGTCATGATCTGGTCATAGCTGGATGCGTGAGAATTAGGGCCCAAGGCTGTTTGCTGAGTGGTGCGTAGGGTGGTTCTTATGATACCTAGCTGCTCAGCCGGGTCAGATTTACTCCTCCAGCAACAATTGTACAGACCGGTTTGTTTACACAGAGCAGTGGTTTTCTCTCTGTCTGCACACCGAGATCCCTGGGGATTTTTCTGCATCTGGGTTAGCAATGCACATTTTGCACCGGAAAATCCCAGTAGATTGGCATTTTATAAATGACATGACTTCGGACCCCACCATTAGAGATCTGAGGGGTATAATTTGTGAGCTGTTTGTAAACATGGATTTTCATAGTCCCTTGCAACAATATGCTGGTGAACCGTGAGAGATCGAGAGGCTGAGTCATGTATTTGACCAAGAGTTAAAGATCATAACAATAAATATTTAGGATGCGAAATCCTCGTCTTCTGTTTTCTTAATTGAACATGCCTGCATGGAGCTAAAACTATTCCCAAACCATTCCCAATGTATAAGCAAAATACTGTTTCTGGTATAAATAGATTTCCATAATTGTCCCATCTATTGGTGGTCTTGAAATATAATTTGATCTGACTCATAGTATGGATTTAAATGCTCATTATTGATTGTTAAACTGTTGTTATCAAATAACTAAGGATAATAGAACAGTGAGTATTTTTGTTATTTCCTCACGCACACCGTTTGAACTTATTAAGGGACAATAAATTAAGCATTTGCAAAGTTCCTACACCTGAACTAAGAATGATGTATTACAGTTTGTCAGACTGAATATAAATGTAGCTCAGACAGTGGTGCGTTTTTAGATTTTCTGCTCCTTAGCAGGAGGAAATCATTTGTAAAATTAGATAATTTAATGCTTGCAGCATTTATCTTCTAATTGAAATACTGGATCTGGTTTTCATACAATTTAAATGTCAGCTCAGTCATTCCTGTCAGTGCAATGCATTTAGTGTTGCAGTGAATACATTATAGTTGGAAGGAACTGAAAGAAGACATGTACATACTTAGGTCATGATTTTAATCATCTAGATCTTGTTTTGATTGTACACTCTAAATTAGACCAACCAGCAGAGCCAACTTCCTTCCTGCAACATATCACAATATAGTTAGATGACTATTATGGCAATATGGCTTATTGCTTTCCTTAGTTACATTGTGTTTCTCACCCTTCTGCAGAACCATCAGACAATTTCCGTGAAATCCTCCAAAATGTGGCCAAATCACACGGAGTCAGTAACATGCGAAAACTGGGCCACCTGAACAACTTCATAAAGGTAATACTGTCATGTTTTGATGCATCCGCCTCACAGTTTTTGTGGTTATTTAAGGCAGTTTTGACAATACTCAAATGAAGTGAAAATTACACATGCAGCTTTTGAAGAAGACTGACTCTTTAGGGAGATCTGTTAAGACTTATCATCTACGATTATAAAGCGTCAGCGCTGACCTCTCCTTGATCCTCTCCCCTTGAGAGTTGCTGCCAGCAGGTCTGGCATTGCCTGTCACTGTGATGCTGACGGTTAATGTAACAGGAGCTCTAGGGATGAGAAAGAGTTACCATCTAATGTGCATCGACAGCAGTGTTCTGGTTTTTTATGCTGGGATAATAAATGTCTAGAAAATGCCCTAATAAACTTGAAACAGTTCTCACTTAAGTTTTTTTTTTTTTTTTTATAATTATTATTTCACCCTAATTTATTGTATATACTGCAACAGTTTTCTTCTGCGATATTTGTAAAAGGGACAGTTGTACCTGGCATCCCAGTGATGTACAGCTATGTAAACCTAGATGGATGCAATTGTGGGTGCAACAAAACCTAAACATCAAACAAGCATTTGTGGATTTTAGCGCATGTTAGACCAGAACTTGAAAATGAACAGGACAAACTGTGTAACATTGTAACAATTGTCCCAATTAACAGTAGCCTTTCTCATCTGATGATGGTGCATACATTAATTACATGCATATTTTAAGGAGTTTTTAGATATTTTATTTTTATTTTATTTTATTTATTCATTTGCCATTTTGTTGTCAGGTTTAAAACACTATTGAAAGCAAGTCTGAAGGAGGGGGGTGGGGGTCTGCAGCTTTTGACTTTTCTTTAATGTTGTAATGCTTTCCTCTGAATTAATATAATGCCTTCTTATTATGATGATTGTATATTGTCATTGTTAACATTAAATTGATTGAATGCTTCTTTAATAACCAAACATACCAAAAGCAATAATTATTTTACAAAGAATGGGAATAACACAATGCAGGGAAAAAAAATGTAGTTTCTTTTTCTTTGAGAAACTGTGTTTTGGCTCACCATCACCTTGCTGAGAAATGTCAAAAGCTGTTTATACAAGTGTGTGTTATTCAGCAAACTTGGGCAGTGATTTCTGCTACTTGTTTAAGTGTTTGTTGATTCCCTCTTCCAGCCCACTGCCTCTCACCACTCCTGTCTGCCATGGACGTTTTTATAAACAATTGTTTTGTTGCTCTGCTGCCAGTGAGTGTTGTGTAGCTGGTATTGTAGCATACTAAGGGCTGTGTGTGTGCACGAGTTGCGTGTGTGCAATCTGTACACCTATCTTTTGTTTACAACTGACTGGAGTCTAATAGCCACGGCATGTACATGTGAGTTTGTGTATATATGTCTTAGAGCTCTAGTTCTCCGATTCCTTATAAGGGTTTCAGAACAGCAAGGGTGACCTAATCCCCCATGGAGAGTGTCACATGCCCCCTTCCCCATCTCCTCTCCCCTCCTCCCACCTGCTTGGTCTCTGACATAACAACTGGCTTTAAACAACCCTGTAATCACTCAAACCAATCTTGCCACCTATCCCACCCTGCTTGACTCTGAGCTCCTGCGCAGATATATAATAGGTCTGGCTTTGATGGACTATTTAAACAAAACTTCTACTTTAACTTCTGCAGTGGTAGACTGGACTGCTGCAGTGTAATAGGGGTGACTGCTTGGTGGTGCTTTGATGCCTTAAGGTGCCTGTGGGGAGGGAAAAACCCCAGCTCCAAAAGGGTAGAATCCATTGCCCAAGGGCCTCATCAATTTGCACGTGCAGTGTGTTTTAGACTTTGTTTGTGCTAGTTATGCCCTCTCCGATGACTACCATTGCCTGCCTGTGTGTGGGCTCTTGTTAATGATGGAGGACCTGTTGCCAAGTAACAACTTAAGGTAGAAATAAATACTTAAGACAACTGTAACCGGTCTGATGAGGTTTCAAAACAAGACGAAACAGCCCACTGTGATCAGAGAAATTTGAAAGAAAGTAGGCAAACTATTAACAACTTTTTACTGCCTACAAGTTACATACTTTTATACCAATATTCATACTACCGATACAGCTGGGTCCCAGTCTTACTGATCCAACCCTAAATGGACACATTGCAATGCACTGATTGGTTGAAAGCACAATGTTTAAAAATATTGTTTGTTTTTTTTTGTTTGTTTAAAGCCACATACCAAAAGGAAAGAAAAACAAACAGCAGAATGTCAACCATTGCCTGTAATTATTATGTGGCCGACGCGTCTGTTGCTCTCCAGCTTATACCCAGGGAATTGTACAGTCGGTTGTAAAAAAGCAACGGAGATCAGGGTTTACTAAGCCAAGCAGTTCTGTCCCGAGCCAGACCCCTTGCTGGAAATGGGATTTGTTGTTTTGGTAGGGAAGGTCACTGAATGTTAACTCACCATTTAATGAGAACTTATTTTACTTAGTGAAATCATTTTGTAAAACCCAGTATGGAAACTTGGTAAAAGATGTTGTTTCTTGTGTATGCATTGAAGTGAATTTATTTTTTGCTCTGCAAACTTTTAAACTAAAATCAAGTCATTTTCAACTATTAGTTCACTCTATTTTGAAAGGGAAAAGACTGTTTGTTTATTTTTATTTTATTTTAAAACAAAAACATCTCCTTTAAACTGAAAATGGATTTCCACCTGGTTAACATAAAAAAAAATTTTTTTTAAAAAAGTGATTTTTTTTTTCCTTTTTGTTGTTTATAGCTGCTTTGCAGTGTTGGCCACCGAGAGGAAAACTTTGGGTTTACTTATGAAGAAATCATCATTTGGTAAGTGTTGTCAGCAGTACATTATCGTTTCATCCACATGGACTCTGTAAATTCTTGGAATTGTTATTCTAGTCATAAGTGAAACAAAGTCAGGTCTTGTGGTCACATCGTCTACTTATGTGCTGCACAATTGAAAGCACTAAATTTATGCCTTGTTAATTAAAAAAAATAAGCAGAAATTGTGATGCACATAAGTTAATAACATGAAATCGTCATTTATGTTGCATTTCAAGTATTTATCATAATATTATTTTAATTCCTAGTCTGCGACTAGCTCTGCTAAATGAGGCCAAGGAGGTGCGTGCTGCAGGTTTGCGGGCGCTCCGCTACCTTATTAGAGATACTGCTGTGCTGCAGAAGGTCCTCAGACTACAGGTGGATTACTTGATATCCAGGTGAGCTTCTACTGTACTCGGTTGAAAAAGTGGCATTTGGGTGACTTTATGCTCTAAGTGTTTTACATTTTTAAACATTTTTTCAAATTTTCTTTTTTACAGTTGTGTGTTGCCTTGTGATGCTTCATTAAAACAAGTTTCCCCACAGAAAAAAAAATCCTGTTTATTTTTTTTGTTGGTGATATTTTTAAATACAAGATTTACTCACTCTTTGGGTTGTTCCAGATGCATTGACATCCAGCAAAGCAATGAGGGGGAGAGGACTCAGGCTCTGCGACTTGTCCGAAAAGTAAGTTATATCAATATATATTTAAATTTCTTTTCTTTTTTAAACATTTTTTTCCTATGTAGTAACTGTCTTGTCCATAGAAAAATTTAGCCAGACTGCGCAGCCTTATGCCCACACTGTGCCACCAGAAGTATCCTTAGGCCAGTGTGGATGGTTTGCACAAGGCTGCAGGCGCAGTTATTTTTTACCCTTTCTATAGTTTTCTGTAAACAGGCTTTTTCGCACATGCATACAGATGGGCTGAGGTTCTTAGCAGGAACTGGTAACTACAGAGTCAGAATTACCCCTGAATGGCCTGAGCTTTACGTTTTCTGTTTCACGTTTCTCGTAAGTCCACATTTGGTTCTTGTTGGTGCCAAAATAAAGGCTACCTATGGACATTTTTAATGATTTCATTGAAAATATAAAAATGCAGTACACAAATCACAGACATTTTAACTCTTTATTATAACACCGGCATCGAGCGCTACTCCAATCTGGTCCTTGTGATACATGACAACTTTACTGCTAGTGCTGGGCAATTAATCAAAAATGTATTGAAATCAACATACAGAACAAATAATTGATGTAATCTTGCTCATGTCAATTGTTTAAATAGTTAAATGGACAAACATATTTAAATTGTGTGTGTTTCTTTTAGTTTATATTTCATATCTGCTCTTCTATTATAAAAATTTGCAACAAATAAATTTCATTTAGCTATCAGGACTGAACACAAAAGGATAATGAATTAATTGCCAATCATTTGTAATTGAGGTAACCTGTTCATGGTATTGATTTGAGATCATATCGCCCAGCCCTGTTTAACTGCTTTGCAGGATTGAGTTCAGAAGACAGATTGTACAAGCCCATTAAAGTGTGTGTGTATGCCAACTTCTCTAACATGGAAAAAGTTTACAAAGCCCTTAGATTGAACATTATGTCATCAGACTGGTGATGAATTAAGCTGAATATTTCTGTAAGTCCTGCTCCAGCAGATACTACTTCGTAAGGCGTTTCCCCAGAATAATGGCTGATACAGCTTGGAAATAAAGTGTCTGCACTGGGCTGGTGGCCGCTCTGCTTGAGGCTTTTTCCCATGCAGCATGAGTTGCAAATGAAAAAAGGACAGAGAGAAAGCGTGCTCTGTCATTCTCACGGTGAAATAGCCACACTCCATGATCATTTTAGTGGAGTTCACATTTTGTGTCAGATTCATAAGTAAGAGTCATCCCTCTGAGAAGAATACACCCCACTACATGGCTTGCAGTCACAGCCAGCTAGATGATGTAGTTTTGGCAGTGTGTCACCAGTGTACAAGCAGTCAGTGCCTATTGTATTGAAAAAAGGATGATCTGTGTGAAAAGCAGCCATTGCTATTTTAGCGAGGTTGGTTCTCATTGCACCAAATATCCAGGCTGAAGGCAGAAGTTCTCAGTCATTGTTTGGATAGATGGTTTTACTTGTAGTATGTTTTGTTCCAGAAAAAAAAACTGTGAACAAGTTTAAATTTTTTTTAATTTGGTTTTTAGACCAGCTTTTTCTGTTACTGGTCCAAAATTGTGGAATGAGCTTCCCCTCCACATTAGACAATCCTCCTCCCTTTCCATTTTTAAAACTCATCTTTAAACCCATTTTTATTCCTTGGCTTTTAACCCAACGTAAGACAGTTTCTGGTCAGTGTGCCTTAGTTTATTTTTATTATTAGTTTTTACTTACTATTTAGTTTGTTTTATTGTTTTAATTCCATATTCCTTGTATGACCTGTTGTTTTATTGTGTTATTTATTTGCAATTGAACTGTTTTATTCTGTTTTTATTTTGGCCGATTGTGTACAGCACTTTGTTTCAACTCTGGCCGTTTTAAAGGGCTTTATAAATAAAGTTGAGTTGAGTTTGTTTAAATGGAGGAGGAATTGTAGAAGAATGGCAGACATTTCCAAGACATAATGTGCAAGTTTCATAGGGTCTGTGTTAAGATGACTTTGAGTGCCACAGAAGTTTTTACATGGAACAAAGTCAGCAGCCTGCATCCTCGTGTTAATGGAGTATTTTAGTGTTTACTCTTGTGGCACCGTACAGCCGAAACTGTTCTTGAAAAATATATATTTTTAACCTTCTAAAATATTTTATATTCAGAAACTCTGTCTGTATTTCAAAAGGTTACACATTTTTTAAAGTCTAAATATTTATTTTGCGCCTCTGTTCATCCCCTTCTCAGATAATATCTGTCAATGCGATGCTGTTCCCCACCTCTATTGCCAATTCTCTAATTGCTGTGGGGACAGACGGACTGCAGGAGAGAGATCGCATGGTTCGTGCCGCCATCGCCATCATTTGTGAGCTAGGTGGGTACCTGGTGTTTAGATGGAAGCGCACAACACAAATGTAAAGCATCATTAACTGTCTGCACTGTTACATCATGTGAAACCATCATCTTCTTTAGCTGGTATCAAAATGGACTAAAAACCCCAGTGTATTTTTCCTTCATTCAACATCATCTTTAAGCTGAGATAGAGACCTCATTTACGAAGTAACCCAGAAAAATTAGGTCAGACATGACAGCAACAATGTTTGCAGCTAATTCTAAAAATAATGTATTTATTGTGAATGTTTTATAGATGCTTAGGGACTATGACTGACAAATCTCCTTTGTCTAAATGCTTTTTGTAAGTTTCATCCTGAAACTGTCCAGTAGGTCTGTCCTTACTTTCTGCTAATGTGACTGCAGTGTGGTTTATGTTAAAACAGGTTTGTAAATGCTGCTGTGTTAAGCCTGGTAAAATTGTTTAATAGACATTCAACTTTTTTTGTAAGGCACAATAAAATCAGAATTATATAACTGTTGATGTTGCATCTGCTTTAATGTAAAGGGATTTCTTAAGCAGCCACTCAAAGTTTAAAATGCACACAGTAAGCAGCCAATATTTCTACATGAACAGTCAAAGCAGCAGCCTTTAAAAGAAGGGATCGGGTTTGTCTTCATTACAAATTAGCATTTACAGCAAGCGATATAGGGACTGTGTCTGTAAAAGCTGCTCCATAAAATGAGGTCTTAGTACTCCCTGGATAGTCTGATTGCAGCAGAAATGGAGTGATGTAAATCCCATTATGCCCTGACATTCAGCCGCTGGAGCTGTGGGGACGCAAAGAAATGAGAGCAAAGTCCTTTTGGTTAGGACTATCCTTTTGATAGGATCCCAGTTTACGTTATGTCTATTAGGAAAATATTATTTTGCCTTATTCTTTGTTGCCATGTCCTTGTGTCTGCAGCCCTGAAGAACCCTGAGGTGGTGGCCAAAAGAGGAGGTCTCAGCACCATCCTTAAGAGTGTGATTGACTGTCAGCTTAGCCGCATCAATGAAGCACTGATCACCACTGTCCTTCATCTACTCAATCACCCATGTACACGCCAGTATGTGCGTGTTGACGTCGAGCTTGAGGTATATATACACCCCGATATAAATACAGCGTATGTGGTATAAATGAGCCTGCGTGCTGGGAGTTTTCCCACACAGGACACTTTGCTGTCGGTTGCCTGTCTCTTTCTCATGGAGCTTCTAGTAATCAGCCACAGCATTTCTCTAAAGCCTCATTGTCTGTAAAGATACACCTGGTATGGAGGCAGTTTATTCCCAGTAATAATACACACATAGATGTGACCTGAGATCAGGAGCAGGTTAATTGTTACTAATATTGTTTAAAGGGGATTCTTTTTTATTTATACTTCAAGAACCAGTGTCTTTAAGTTAATTACATTCTAAATGTGTCAATCTGTTTGTATTGTGTCCTCTGTCCTGCAGCAAATCCTCGCACCTTTCACAGATTTTCACTATCGTCACAATGCGGACATGACTGAAGGGCAACTCAAGTAAGCGTGTGTTTGTGTGTGTGTGTGTGAGAGAGAGAGACGTTTTGAGGATTATCGGTGTTACTGTTGAAACAAAAATATCAAGTGTCAAACTTTTCCCATGTTGACTGCTTGCTGTGTTAAAATGATGCTCAGTTCCAGAGTAACTTGCCAGTGTTCTTGCCTTTTTTTTAATGTTTTCATGTTCACAGGGAAGACAGAGAGTCGCGTTTCCTGTCGAGTAGAATGGCGATAGTTGCTGCCTTCCGTTCCTGGTCTGGTAAGATCTTTGATGCTGTGGTTTATAGAAACTTAATTATATTAGTCTAAATGCTCTTTTGTTGAAGACTTCATATGAGAAATAAATGTCTCTTACTTACTTGTTATTTATTTATTTGTTAGTTTGTTTATTGTGTGTTGTATTTATTTCAGGTATTATCAACCTGTGCAAGGCGGGAAATTCAGGAATCCAATCTTTAATTGGCTTACTTTGCATACCAAATATGGAAGTGAGGGTAAGTACTGAAATAGCTCTGCATTAAACATTAAAAATTTAAAAGTATATGTAAAGAATACACACACTCCCTGAAGCTTATTTTGAAACTGTGGTTTGCATTTAACTCCATAAAGGTGGTTTTCACTTGTGTGGATTCTGGTTTCTGAGTGTTTTATTGTGTTTCCCTCTGCAGAAAGGCTTGTTGGAAGTTTTATATGATATATTCAGGCTACCTGTCCCCATTGTGACTCAAGAGTTCACAGAAGGTCTTCAAAGTGTTGGTAAGGAGAACACAATTTGTATCATCAGAATGAGTTTGTGGATTTCCTCTCATTTTCATTTTATCTAATAATGTAAGTGTTAATGCAGTGAAAGTATAAAATGACACTGTAGTCTGATCGGGAACTTAACGGGGTTGTGTGTTCTATACTCAGTATGGACTAATCTTTGCTGTGGTACACTTCAGATCCTGCCAGGTTCCAGGACACCTGGAGACTTTCTGATGGGTTTGTCGCTGCTGAGGCCAAAGTTATCCTGTCCCATAGAGCCCGCTCAAGGTGAGAGATGAATAAAGAAAATAGAAATAAAACCGTAGTTATGTCAGTTCTGTTTTTTTTTTTTTTTTTAACTTAAGGCATGAAAACAGTAAATTAACATATTTACATGCTTTGCTTTATTAGACCCGACCTGATGGACAACTACTTGGCATTTGTTCTTTCTGCGTTCATCACAAGTGGGCTGTTAGAAGTGAGTTCATTTTTTTGTGATGTTTGACTTAAGAAGCCATTAAGAAAAAGAGTTAAAAGTTTAGGTATCCTATAAGACCGACATGGCTAAAATGTCTTTCAGAACTGTTCATTTTATGACAGTAGCTTAACTCTAAGGTGTCAGGGTTGTTGTTAAGCTATATTGTCCTCTCTGACCTTATTTTTGTTGCTGAAGGGCCTTGTGGAAGTTGTGACCAGCAGTGATGACCAGCTTGCTGTGAGAGCCACCATCCTCTTAGGAGAGCTTTTACACATGGTAATAAAAATAGATCATCTGTCACTATTTTGGAAAGCTGCAAAAACATTTCGTGGCGCACTTTGCCCATGTCACAACAGGAGAAATGTATCCGTTTGTGCGTTTAACATTTTTACTGAATCATTCTACTATGTATTTTGAGAAGCCGTCTACTGCAGCTTTGTTCTCTGTACTAAATTTATCTTTGTTTTTTTTTTCTTCTTGTGTCTGATTCTTTCTTTCTTCTGAAGGCCAACACCATTCTTCCTCATTCGCACAGCCACCACCTGCACTGCCTTCCCACCCTCATCAATATGGCAGCCTCATTTGACATCCCCCAAGAGAAACGGCTGTGAGTACAATCTGTCACTTGCGTCTGTTTTCCTCATAAGAAAATCATTATTACTACAAACAGATCTGAAATATTTGGACACAAAACATTGAGTTAGGTTTAGTCTGGAGTGTTCTTACTGAAGCTTTATCAGGATCTATGTGGGGGAAGAAATGGTGATCAATTATCAAGTTTCCTTAAAACGGTTGTAAAATTTAAAAAATGAGAGCCATGCTTAATTTAGTCATTGTTGCAAAAGATTATTTACCTATTAACACACCTGTCAACAATGTGCTAAACACAAAAAAACATTTAAAAAAAAAAAACCAAAACTATAAAAAAAAACCAAAAAACACAAAATCCAACAAAAGTACAACACAAGACAATAAAATAAGTAAAAAAGGACAATAAGAGCAAAGAAGTCAAAATTTCATGTTGGGTTTATAAAATGTGTTTTCAGAAGGGTTTTATAAAGAAGAGCCCGATGAACTGTGAACTTATGGAAAAACTTCTGTTGTGTATCTTCCAGTCGTGCGAGCGCTGCGGTGAATAATCTGAAGCGTTTCCATGAGAAGAAAAAGAAAGGCTTGAAACCACACAGTCTGTACCTGGACCACATCATTCGCAAGTCTGTGTCATCTCACAACCACAGAGATTCACACTCACGTGCCCCAAAAGACATCTACATCATAAAGGTAAAGATCAAGGTGCAGTTTAGATGGATATCAGTGTAATAGTGTGTGATGTGGCTGGTTAAACTAGAAAGAGACTGTCACCTGCTGCTCCTTGAAGTTGTGAAGCAGCTCATTAAAAGAAATAAAATAATGAAGTGTTGTAGTTGTAAAGCTAGAACTAGTTTATAACTATTGTTGTTCTGCTTTTATATTTCAAAAAGGTATTTTCTGGTTTTGTTTTCAGGATACAGAAGAGGCTCTGATGATGAACCTGAGAGACAGTCACATCCTCAACCACAAGCAGAACTTGGAGTGGAACTGGTTGCTCATCGCCACCATCCTTAAGGTCAGGCTGATCTCTTATAGTAACACAGACTAAACGTTTTGTATGTTTTTTGTTTTGTTTTTTTCCCCTCTGGTCTAAAAATGCGGTCTCTCTCTCCCAGTGGCCAAACGTAAACCTCAGGAACAATAAAGATGAACAGATGCACAGGTAAACATCTTTATATCATTAAATCTGAATATTTTCATTTAGTTAGAAAATGCTTCTGACATCTTATTCAAAACACATATTTGTTTCGTATGTGATGCAGGTTTGTACGGAGGCTGCTGTACTTTTATAAGCCCAGTAGTAAACTATATGCAGGGCTGGCATTGGACCATCTTAAGGCCAGACAACTCACTGTGGTTGGCTGCCAGTTTGTAGAGTTCCTCATGGACTCGGATGAGGTGAGACAAGACTTTACAAACATATTTGTGCTGGGTCTTATGTCATTTTCTTAATTGTTTCACTTCATGATGTCACCAGGATGGTCAAGGTTACCTGGAAGACCTGGTAAGGGACATTGTTTCATGGCTTGCCTCATCTTCTGGGCTGAAGCCTGAGCGCTGTCTGCAGAGTAACGGCTTGCTGACCACACTCAGCCAGCACTACTTCCTCTTCCTGGGGACGCTCTCTGCACACCCTCAGGGAGTCAAAATGCTTGAGAAATGTGGCCTGTTTCAGTGGTGAGTTAGCCGAACCGGTCAGCTCTTCTGGGCTCTCTGGAGTCCACAGTCTAAGAATGCTTGATATGTCTGCTTGCAGCTCCTGATAAATGCTCTGCTGTTGTTTTTATATTTGCAGCCTGCTGAATTTGTGCTCTATAAAGAACCAGGATGCTGTGTTGAAACTTGCTGTATCCACACTGGACTACAGCAGGGACGGTCTGGCCCGAGTGATCCTCTCAAAGGTCCTCACTGCTGCCACTGATGTAAGAAAGCCACAATAACTTCGACACATTTACGTAATGTGTACACAGAGTGCTGTTGGGGAAGCTATTTTTGCATACAGTTGAAAGAAATGCAGTAGAAAAAGGGAGTTTGTGTCTGATTCATGCGCTGATGAACTGTGAGATTAATCTGATATAAAAGTCTACTCAAGCTGTTATAGTGCTAAATTTACTGAAAACTAATGGTGGTTCTTGTCTTCTGAGCAGACATGCAGGCTTTATGCTACCAAGCATCTCCGTGTCCTGCTTCGTGCTAGTGTGGAGTTCTTCAGTAGCTGGGGCATGGAGCTTCTAGTCACACAGCTCTATGACAACAACAAGGCGATATCCATGGAGGCCCTGGACATACTGGATGAGGCCTGTGAAGACAAGGTGACTGAAAACAAGGGCAAACTTTATGTTGCTGACAGACAGAACCGTAGGGATGTTGTTTGTAAAGTCAGGTTAACTTTTTATTCCCTCTGACCAAAAGCTTTTATTAAGGATAATTAAACAGGGAAAGTCCTGTGCTAAGAGAAAATTTAAGTTGGATTTTTTTTTTTCTTACAGGCCAACCTTCATGCACTGATCCAGCTGAGACCAGCTGTGTCCCACCTTGGAGACAAAGGCCTCTTGCTTCTTCTCAGGTTTGTGTTTATAACAACTTTGCTTATGGATTACAGTGTCAGACACATGGCAGTCTTTTGGGATATCAGGCAGCATTTTAATAAACTGTACTCTCCAGATTCCTCTCCATTCCAAAAGGCTTCTCCTACCTCAACGAGAGGGGATATGTCAGCAAACAGCTGGATAAATGGCAGAAGGTATTGTCCAGATATCAGCAGACAGCAAAAAAAAAAAACCCCAAAACTATACTATACTATACTAATACTATACTATACTATACTATACTATACTATACTATACTATACTATACTATACTATATTATACTATAATATACTATACTATTTCTACCTCAAATTTATTTATATTCGTAAACATTTTAAATAAATTCAGCTAATAAATCCAGGTCTAAACAAAAGTGGAAATTTGACTCCAATCTCCTCTGTACTCAGGAGTACAACCTTAAGTATGTGGATCTGATTGAGGAGCAGCTCAATGAAGCACTAACAACATACCGCAAACCTGTCGATGGAGACAACTACGTCAGACGCAGCAACCAAAGGTGAGACCGGTCATAACCTGACAAACAGCAGGAGTGAAGTTTTGTTTTGTTTCTTTTTCTGTATGTGTCAATCGTTTCTGGTTGTTTCCAGGTTACAAAGACCAAATGTCTATCTCCCTGTGCACTTGTATGGTCAGCTGGTTCATGATAAAACAGGCTGTCATCTATTGGAGTCTCAGGTAAGGCCTTCATGGAAAAAGAACAGCCGTGCTGTTGAATTTTCTACATTACCTTCTCCCTGATAGATTAGCATCCTAATAGATCTGCTTTTTTTTTTCTTTTTTCTTTTTTTTTTTATTGAAGAGCGTGGTTCCTGACCTCAGCTACACGGTTCGCTCCCCGATGCTGGACACCTGGGAGGGCATTAAGCAGCTGAAGTCTGCTCTCTGGGCTCTGGTCAGTAACTGTATTGATTTAAAGCACCTCAGTTACTTTTCCAATTAATACATACAAAGAGTTGGATCTGATTTTGTGTTGTGTTATTGTTTTTGTGTGTGTGCGTGTGATGTTTTTAGGGGCACATCGGCTCTTCCAACTGGGGCCTGAATCTTCTGCAGGAGGAGAATGTCATTCCCGACATCCTCGCATTGGCACAGCACTGTGAGGTGCTGTCAGTACGAGGGTAGGCTTCAAAAGCGCACGATTTATAGAGCTTTAGTTTAAATGTGTCTTTGATAAAACATTGTCAAATAATTTTACCAGTCACATGCAAGTCTGATGGCTTAACTGGACTGAATTTTGTTCTTACTTTCACTTCACACCCCCAGGACGTGTGTGTACGTGCTTGGTGTGATTTCTAAGACCAAGCAGGGTTGTGAGGTGCTAAAACAGTACGGCTGGGATGCGGTCAGACACAGTCGCAGGACGCTGTGGCCCGTCACTCCCGATGAGGTCGACACACAGCTGACCTCTGAACTCTCTTCAGTGCCAAGCACGCTCAGTCTAAACTCTGAATCCACCAGTTCCCGCCACAACAGTGAGAGCGAGTCTCAACCAAGTACGTGGAGCACCATCTTTACTTTGCCGCTGACATGAGCAGACCGATGACTTCCTGATGAATTTATTGTCTGGCATCTATATCACCAATTTTTAATGTATTGCAGTCGCAGTGGGCATTTCCTGTTGTCTTCTTAACACAGTCTCTTTTTTTATGTGCTCCCAGACATGTACATCCTGGATGATGACAAGTGTGATGTTCTCGACCTGTCAGACGATCCTTCGTTCTTTCTACACTCCAAACCAGTCAAAGATCGCAGCCCCTTCACAATCTTGGCTTCATCACGCTTTGTTCGGTCTCGCTTCCTCAACTCTCTGTCCCTCCCCAGCAAGAAGCTTCGCTCCACTAGTGACCCTAAAGCCCCATCAGGCTCTCGCACCACCAATGAGATCATAACAGGGAGTATGAGGCGGAATAGGACAGTGACAGAGCCGTCTGTTTACAGCCCAAACCAGGGAGAGGTTTTCACCCAGGTGTTTAATGGCAGAGGAATGCCAAAAAGTCCAACTGTTAGCCTGGAAACATCTTTTGTTGGGACTAGGGGGGGCTCTGAGGAGCAGCTTGTGGACAGCAGGCTGGTAAGGAGTGGAGGTTCAGGCTTTGGACTCAGTGGTTTAGGCGTACACGGAGCTGTGGAGCAACACGGTCGGGAGAAAGAGCAAAGCAGCCGAGAGCGTCTTGCAGGAGATGGCGGCTCCTCTTCTAGTGGAGGCAATGTGGGAGGGGGTGGAGGAGGAGGCGGGGGTACTCAATTTAAAAGCCGCAGTCAGAGCTTTAACACGGACACGACGACCAGCGGCATCAGCTCCATGAGCTCCAGTCCTTCCCGGGAGACAGTTGGAAACCCTGAGCATCCGGAGCCTGAACCAGACTCTTCCGACTGTGTGAGCCTCAACACTGTAGTGTCTGCCAAGACTGTCAAAACTCTCTCCTCCCCCCAGGCTCAGACTAACCACATGTCCACTTCTAAGTCCTCCAATGTTTCTTTGGTACCACCGGGCTCATCGCACACTCTCCCCCGCCGAGCTCAGTCTCTGAAATCCCCCTCAGTAACCACCATTAAAAGCCTGGCTGATTGCAGCTTCATGTACACCAGCCCAAGAGACGCCCTCGGGTACGCCACGCTGAAGAGGCTGCAGCAGCAGAGGATACACCCGTCTTTGTCTCATAGTGAAGCTCTGGCTTCACCTGCCAAAGATGTGCTGTTTACTGACACCATCACTATGAAGACCGGAAGTCTGGACTCCAGGTTAACACCTCGCAGGTGGGTCAATCATCATTTAAGGGCTTATGGAAACAAAAGCTGCAACAGCTGATTTAATCAACAATTCAGTTTTTTTTCTCCTTCATGGTCATGTCCGTTCCTTTCTTGATTAGCATGTTTGTTTGTTTTTTTTTTGTATAAAATGAAAGACGTAATGTTCAGTCATTCTAAAAATGCCGGAAATATTGCTAATGATGCTTAAGAAGATGCGAATGTGTTTGGTTTTGGTGTCTGTCGACATTAGCAATGACAGGTGTGAGAGTGTATTTGTGCAACTTCTGCTGTGTCCGTCAGGATATCACATAGGAGGCGTACCTGTCCAGAACCCACCGTCATAAGTCCATACCGCAGGCTGTCCAGAACACTTGTACCGCGGTGGGTGGACCGGACCTACCCAGTGTCCTCCTCAGTAGAAATGCACCTTCTAGCTCTGAATTGTTGCTGCTTTTTCTAGTCTAGTAAAATCACCATGCCTCCAATTGTTAGTTGTAGTCTGAGCAAACCCTGTATACATAGGTCAGTCTCTAGTTCTCTGTTAACCTATATAGAGAGGCATGAACAGACATGCCGTTTTATTTATGTGACTGTACTTTTTGATATCTTTTTAAAGAGATTGTGTCTGTAAAAGATGGGAAAAGAGGCAAGCTTGAGGAGAGAAAGTGCTTAAGACAGGACTGATAGATGGTAAACATGTCCGTGAGTCTGAAGAATGTTGACGATTGTTTTGTAGGTAAATGACAGAGAAAAGGTGAGAGAAAAGAGACCTGGTGTGAAAGGATTGTTTATGACTTTTTCTTTCCCAAACATCTGCCTCTATTTTGGTGATTTTTCCATGTTAAGCATATGTACTAGTTTCCTGATTCAGAATTTAGTTTGACAAGTCCCCATCTCTCTGCTTTTATCCAACATTTCTTTACTTAATCCCTATGTTCCTATTCTGTCCCAGTCTCTCCCCCCGGATCCTCTCACGCACCTCTCCTCTTGCCCTTCCTAGGTTTCTGAAAGCTCTGAGCTTTGCCTCTTTAGATAAAGAGGAATTACTCAGCCCCATCAACCAAAGTACCTTGCATCGTTGCTCCTCGGTTCGCTCAATGGTCTCTAGCGCCACCTTTGGGTGTAACGACGACTACATAGGCCTTGCATTGCCAATGAACATCAATGATATGTTCCACATCAGAGACTCGGCCTACTTTCAGCAGAGGATCAGCCCACCGTCAGAGGAGCGGAAACGCTTCCTTTTTGGGGATGGAGATGGTAAAAGATACATATACTGAATTTAATGGTAATTAAATCACAAAACAGCGTGATGAGAAAGACTTTAAAACGTGCATATGTTGTTTTTTTATGATGTCTTTAGGGGATCGTCCTGCTGTCCCTTTACTGAAACAACAGTTCAGTATCTCCGAGTTGATTGTGTCTCGAGGTGACACCCCAAACCACGTAGTAGGTTTAGAGGAGACGGGCCTGCAGGAACACACCGAAGAAAACTGCCTCTATTGTGTTGGAGCTATCGTCCTCGGATACCCCACTCAGCCACAGATCAACAGCACACACCCTCGCACAGGTGAGGCGTCACACAAATTCATTTTTAAAAGACATGATTTAAACTCTTTACACAATGTTTTAAAAAAAAAACAAACAAACAAAAAAAACCATCTTTTTTTTCATTCATTTTGGCAGATTATGTTGACTTCCAGTCATGGGGAGGCCAGAGTGGTCATCGTTTGGAGGTGATGCCTCAGTCCAAGTTCTCTGGGGTGTCAGGCTGCAGTGATGCTGCTGTGTCCCAAGGCTCAATCTCTAGCACACCCACACCTGGTGACATTGTCATTGGTAAGACCCCACATAACTTCCGTTGTACTATCAAACACCAAAACTCTCTATTTTTAGACCATTTATCTGTAAAATCTGTTGTTCACTTCCCTGCCAGAAAGACCAATAAAGCTTTGGAGCCTCAATTTCTAACATTTCTAAATATAGATAATGAAACAAAGTAGGAATAAAAGCAAAAAAGCAGCATAGTAACCATCTTGTAAAAAAACTGTTTATAAAGCAGCAATTGTGTTTACTGCATTCACGATGATGAATGTTTGTTTTCTGTAGGTGGTAAGGCGATATCAGAGGACGGCCCTGCTTCTCGAGTCTTGCTGAGGAAGGAAGTCCTCCGCCTCATCATCAACCTCAGCTCCTCTGTAGGAACCAAAGGCCATGAAACAGGACTACTTACGTAAGTCCATTTTTTTTCTCTCATTATACACACGCCATTACGCCACAACATGAAAACCTCCTTCCTCATGTTGTGGAGATCCCAAAACATCCCAGGTGTGTCAGGGCACGAACAGGGGACCTGTCGTGGAACCGTTGTGATTTCTGGCACCAGGACATTGGTGCACCTTTGCAGCTACTGTCAGTTCCTGAAGCTTCCATGTGGGAGTGTGTTTGAGTTTCAGCATTGTTCAATTTAATGTCTGCATGAACGCCAAATATGCAGATTGCAGAATTTTGCATTCCAACTAGATGATCAATGATAGATGCAGGCTGTTCACCTGTTTGCAGATCTGTCAAAATTGTTCTTTCATGTTTGAATTTCCCTTCTCGCCACAGAATAAAGGAGAAGTTTCCTTATGCATTTGATGACATTTGCCTGTACTCCGAAGTTTCCCACCTCTTGGCTCACTGCATGTTTCGCCTAACTTCAAGACGTTTCATACAAGAACTCTTCCAGGATGTCCAGTTTATGCCAGTAAGTCATCAAGCTGCACTTTGTACCTTTCCTGAAGTGCACTGCCTGTTAGTTTAGGCGTTAACTCGTGTTTAAACATTGTTCCTCATTCTTACAGATGTATGAGGAAGCGGAAGCAATCCTGACAAAGTTATCAAAACCCGTCGAAGAGGACGTGAACCCTCCTGAAGAATCATGATTCCCCCCCCCCCCCCCCCCCCCCTTGCCCTCTTGTGTTCTGTGCACAACTGCTCCTTACAACCATGGAAAGAAAGCAAGACTGAAATAATATAAGACAAAGGTTTATTTGGCATGTTTCTGTTGCTTGAAACAGAGTAATGCCACCAAGAAAAAGGAGGATTTGGTCATCACTCAACTTCTTTTTAACAAACATGAGCTGGAAGCAAAAGACATCAGAATCCATTAACAAATCTAACACGACACTTGATGCTGCTTCTGATCGTCTTTTTTGTTTTTTTAACAGGAAAAGTGGAGGGCAGTTTAGCCAAACGCTGTTCTCACATGGATTAAAAATCATGACCAACACTCAAAAATACATTAACTAAAGGACAAGCTGAAGCATTAAGAAAAATGCTCAAGTTGTTTTTTTTTTCTTTTTTCTTTAGTCTCTCATTTATCACTTTACAGAGGAGGTGTTTTTCTGTGATGAAATGAAAAAGGCATCAGCCCGGAGATTTCATGGACCCTGCTTTCTTTTATTCAACAAAACACTACGGAGGGATCCAGCTGTTTTTAAACTTTATCTGGAGCCTTCCAGATTTATACTTCACCCAAACTTGTGATCTTTTTCCAGCAAATAAGTGCTTTTGCTTCTGTCACCTCACCACTTCCTACAACCTGTACCTTCTTGTGAGCACAGATAGCCCATTAACTTTCTATTTCTTGTATCTCAGACAATCAAACATCACTAGTATTGTATTTTCTGAAGCATTATAGTTACCACTTTTACTCAGTACAGGAGTATAGCATGTCATTTAATGCTAGAATATTCCATCCTTTACTTGCTTAGGACCTTTAACGTTTTTCTTCAGCCCTTGCATTTTTAGTAAGCTTCACAGAAGGCATGTTGGTCTATTGAAAGATGATGTTATCTTTAGAACGGTTGATAACAGATTTAGTACTAAACTTTCACAGACGTTTCCGGTACCTGCACAAACCCAGCAGCTCCTCATCACAATGCCTTCTTACCTCTGTGCTTCACCTCTACTGCATGTCCAACAAGCATGGCAAAGTTGTAACGTCACTTTTAACGTATTTCTTGCTTGTTAAACTTTTTTTTTTTTTTAAAGAATAAGTTGTCATTACATGCTTTCATACATTTTAGGAGTTTTATTACCCCAGGATCTGTTTCCACAATGCAATATCACTATCTGTCATTGGGTGATGAGGAAGAGGAGGGGTGAGGTGAAGTGCGGTGCAGTGTGATGACTAAAGGATATGTAAAAGGTTTCCAGGGAAACAGGGTTTTCTGTTTCCATTGGCTTGTTTTTGCTATAATGCTGCTACACAAATGGACTTGTAGAGATGATTCATAGATCAGCTGAGTGACGTCAGATCCGATCTATTTATTATATGTCTGTACCATAGTGAGCTCAACCAGAGAAGAAAAAAGTTATTTATATTTTTCCTCAAGACTGTATTATAATTTAAAAAGTTTTTTTTTCTTTCTTTTTGCCTGAATCGTGGTTTCCCTTGTATAATGTGTACAGTATGTTTTGGGGGCACTGATGACCTGAAGAAACATACAATCCTATCAAAGGGATACATTGTTAATAAAACAAAATTTGAAATACCCAAAATCTGTTCCTATTTATTTTAAAGTTAATTTGTGACTATTGTTTTAATCATCCTAGTTTTCTAAGATTACATTTATAATTGCTTTATTTTTTGCCTTTAAAGACAAAAGATGCTCAGAGGTGTTTAGATTGGATCTGCTTGGCTGTAGAACTCATCAGTTTCTAAGAGTGAAATATGCTGTGCTATGTTTTAAACTATCATATATTTAGTTGTAAATGAAAGTTTCTTACACACCTATCCCAGGTGATGTTCAATAAAACGATGGATACATTCAGTGCTGCTTCCAAAGACAATAAAAAGCAGTTATGTCAAGGTTTACTGTGTGCAACAAAAGGTCGGGATTAATGCAAAGGTCAATGAGAGAAATGTATATGTTAACAGTTTCTGTGGGTATCTAATAACTTTATTAATAGAACTTTTATGTTATGCTCTTAGAATGAGCCAGTTACAATATATCTTGTGGTTTCACATACATGACAGCTGCTGTATTTGTGCCACCATTTTCACCACGATAAATGAATGGACAGTGTGACATGAGAACCCTCTTTAAAACAGGAGTTCCAACTTCGATAGTCGCTATTCACCATTCGGGATAGTAGTCACTGACTACCAGGATCCAGAACGGTTCTGAGCATTAACAGTAATTTCTATGTCCATTTTTACCACTAGATGTCAGCAACTCTTACACATTTTACCTTTAGGTTTGAGACTTTCTGATGCGTTTTAATGACTTCCTCTGTGGAAACGTGTACAGCAGGGAGTCATTTCATAAACACACATTCCATGTGTAAGTGGGAGCATCCAAGAGAATGAGAGGTGTGGCCATTTGTGAAACCTGAATCGTGTTTGTGATCTGCATTAGAGAATCAAACTGCAAGATTCTCCAAGTTCACCAAACACAAGTTCAGCTGCAACAATCTGCAAAAAAGTATTCTAAAAGCTATCTCTCTCTCTCTCTCTCTCTCTCTCTCTCTCTCTCTCTCAATATATATATATATATATATATATATATATATATATATATAAATAAAAATAAATAAATATATATATATATATATATATATATATATATATATATATATATATATGTATATATATATATATATAAAAATAAATATATATATATATATGTATATGTATATATATATATATGTATATGCATATATATATATATATATATGTATATATATGTATATCTATATATATATATATATATATATATAGATATATATATATATAAATAAATAAAGATATATATATATATATATATATATATATATATATATATATATATATATATATATATATATATATATTTATTTATTTTTATTTATATATATATATATATATATATATATATATATATATATATATATATATATATATATATATATATATATATATATATATATATATGTATATATCACCTCCACCACCTGGGGGCATGGTTATTACCACCAGCAAGAGTAAAACTAAAAACAGCTGCAAGCCACACAGGTGTAAAAGTACACCAGACATGATCTTAATTGTTTTATTTTATTCTATTTTATTTATTTATTTTTTAACTTGTCTTGTCCAGTATTAAACCAATCAGAATGATGGTCTGGGTGTCTTGCAGAGCAAATTTGCATTGTTTGGAGATGTTTTATATATAAAGACCCCCTTGATAATCGGATATCTTATTTTATTTGTTTGTTTATTTTGAATAAATGTTTGTATTGCAGAGTTTGCATAGTACTGCTGGACTTGACTGGAGAGGATAGGAAAGGGACAGAAAGGCCATGAAAGAAAAGGAAAGTACACAGAGAATAAGGAGGAGATAGAAAAACATAATGTAGATATTTGTGATTCCAATTACAGGTTTATTTACAATATGTATCTATTTAACAAAAAACAAAAAAAACCCTCTAACAAGGTTGCCAAGTCAAGACTTGAGTCAGTACTCAGCTGGGGATCCTTCGCTCTTGTTAATTGTTTGGGGTGGGGCACCAGAGCCGGGCACCTACACCCTATGACACACTCAGGAAAGCAGACAAAATGACAGCAGCTGTAAACGCCTGCACTGCAACACGCCTGGAAGATAAAATCCACATGTTGCATAAGCCCACAAAGATAAAACTCAGCTTTCTATGAATGAGTGGTATACACACCTGGAGGACGAGGCACAGCTCTGCCGTTCAGGAGAGGAGGGTGAAGCGGGGAACCACGTCCTTACAGGTAAAAGGCCAATAAGCTTAGAGGATGGCAGGGCAATCCAACCCTAACATAAAAATGTGGAGCAGACCAGCCTCATGAGGTGGAGCTGTGGCTCAAAAAGACCAAACTATAATTCAAGTTTGAAATGGACAGAGAAACCAACCAGTGGAGAAGAAGCCACCAAGCAGCCTCCTTCACCTTGTGGATGTTCCACGGGAGGACGTGTGAAGAAGAAGAGATTGCTTCCTACCACACCCATGTAAATGACAAAAACTCCAAAACATTAATAATGCAAAATGATTGCTTTGTACCACAATGATTTTATTTTTCTTCTTCCAGAACTCATCACATTATAAAAAGATGCTGCTTCAATTAGTATTTTCAAAACTCTTATTACAATGGATAAATACAACCTTTATATTTGAATTAACAATGCTTTCAGTACCTACTGAAATAATGTACCAGCCTGGACTTGAGGTATACTACTCCTAATATAACATAGACCTGAAAAGATCAATTCTAGAGCGTCATGAGCACTTTAGGATGTACACTCTTTAAAAAAAAGGTGTTTTGAAAAATAAATAAAATCTATTACCAAATACACAATTAACATCTTTTTATTTCTTAGTGATTGCACACTTTACAGCAGCTTGTACTTGTAGAAACTATCCAATACCACTGGAGTGTTTAAATTTCTCTAAATACTGCTATTGTGACATGAAACATACAAATAATTACATCCAGTACAAAAAAAGAATAAAACAAAATCACGATAATTGCATTGGCACCTTGTTGCATTTCTCCTCAAAATATTGCACAGCTATACGTTGCTGTCTGCCCCACAGATCCATTTCTGATTGAGGTGAACAGTTAAGGTGATGATTTTTCTAGGAAGCCAAATACTGGCTCCATGTTTGCTTTGTACCGCTTTATGTGTCCATTACTGCTCCATATGTTGCACAAGTATCAGCTCTTCAGAGCTGAAAGCAGTTTATGGGATACTTGGCACTGGTGCTTATAAACGGTCAATTTTGTCCTTCTTTTCAATACTTTCAGAAGTATCTTCTTTCCTGTCTTGTGAAGGTTTGCTGTCATCTGAGTGAGATGTTTTTGTGCTTGAGCCTGCTTCCTGTTGCGTTTCATGGTCTTCGTAACTGACATTATCATACGCTTCCTTTATTTGGTTCTTCATCTCCAGATTTCTGTTGGACATCTGAAGCTGCAGCAGCACAGCTTTATTAACACCAGGGCCTGAAAGAAGGAATGGGATTTATTTAATTCTCAGTCTTTTTTTTAAATTAGCACTCCTCTATTGCACAGGGGAAAAAATGGTGAAAAAATGTACATACCAAAGTAACTAAGCAGCACAGGGAGGAATATCAGTCCATGAGCCATTCCCAGAAGTGTAATGACAAGATTTAACCGGAAGAAGAAAATCTGGATGAGCTGTGCTTTGGCAAACGCCAGCACAAGGATGCCTGGCAGGTTGGTCATTGCAACACCAGCAAATACCTACAATGTACAAAAACAGACATGTTGAACTGTTGCTTTGTGATGCAATGTACACACTTACAATCAGCCATTTTGCCACCAATAAATGTTAATCTCTCTAACTTTAGCTTCTTGAAAAATGCTGTTAGATAATGCAATGGTTTACTTACTGCACTGCCCATATTGGCCGTAGCCTCCTTTGCTCTTTCCACCCGTGTGAGCTTAATGCTGAGAGCAAAGGATCTTGTTATGTGGGACACAAACTCCACAGATATACCCACTGCCTGTAGAAAGCATTGATTAAGTAAATTAATAAAGTGTATGTCTTATTTCTTTTTCTTTTTTACAATAATCCATTTGTCTAGACAAATATTTGATAAATTAAGTGGCCATTTAATCTATTATTATCCATCAACAAGTGATATTTATTTCTAAAGGACAAGACAAACATATAATAACCATAAGCACATTGAAATAAAACATGTTGGAAAGGTTTGCAATTATTGTTTCCACCTGATTTACAACACCCCAGAATAATTTCTCCATAGAAGAAAATTATGAAGGGAACAGCAGTGATTTGTTAATAATCTACAGTATACTAATGCGGTGGACATTTGGGGAGACAGTGTGGAGGCAGATTGCACACCTTCAATGTCTTCCTTGTATTTTATTTTGAAATTATATGTTTACTGTTTTCTATTAAAACAAACAAACAACAACAACAACAACAAAAAACAAACAATTTTGAACCCTCTCCACTCTGTTAGAGAAAGGTTTACAGTGATTCTTCAGCTCTAATCAGCTGTGTTTTTATTTGGGTTCAGAGTCCTGGGGAAAGCCTGTGACTGTTATTTGGAACTAAATCATTATATGCCCTCAAGTGCATGATGAATTCAGGATATGATACATTTTTACTCTCCCTCCATGCTATGACACTGAAGTATAACATATACATGTTAAAACCTGAAAAACTTAATTTGATTTCATGGGTTACTTTGAAAAGCCATTTCTAAAGCAACAGAAAAATAGCACCCCTTAAACACCCCATGAGTGATTATTTCTTACCGTGACCAGATTGATCAGAGCTACTGCATTGTAATCAATACTCCATAATGTCATGACTCCAACAGTATCCACAACAATCATGATTATTGTGATCAAATTGAGCAGGCCAGATCGCAGATCCAAACCGAGCAGCAAGCAGCACACGACAAAGGTAGGCAGCAGACACAGTCCGATGTTGAAGAGTCCCTCTGATACAATAGTTAGGTACTGCTCATAAAACACATTAGTTATCCTGCAAGAAGGAGAAAAAGAGATCATGATCAGGAATTACTGACTAATTAAACTTAATCACAAAATTCTATATGAACATTTTAATGGTAATGTCAAAACTAAAAGCCATTTCAGTTGAGAGAAAGACAGTAAGTAGAAAGGGGAAATAATGCACATACGTGTAAGGAAATACTTCAAAGTCAGGTGAAGTGCCTGTAATGTTCCTCATGCCCAGTGTGATGTTGTCAGCCAGCTCCCTGACTTTTTGCAGGGCTGCAGTGAACTCCTGAGAGTTGGTCAGAGGTATGTGGTAAGCCATGAACCGAGAGGCTGGGATGATCAGGAAAACAAGGTAAATGTCATCTTCTGAAATTATTTCTACTTAAATCAACACAACATATTAAACGACTTTGAGATGTAACAACCTACCAATTATTTCTCCACTGTCATCCGTCACGACTGACGAGTCATAAGCCCCTAAACCGCTGTTATGAAAAATAGAAGCAGTGAGATTGCTGTTTGTATTATGTTTATTTGATTGTGTGCACCTATAATACTCACCCTTTTGGGCATTGAAGGTCAGGCCTGTTACCCAGGAAGTCAGGGAGGAAGCGGTTGAATTCTTCTTCACTGGGCCTGATGACACCATCAGGAGAGCGGGCTATGCATTTATCTCTACACATAAATGACGCTGTGGAGGCATGCAAGAGGAGAGGGTGTTCATAAAGTCATGCTGGCAACTTCTCTGAGGTACGAAAATTCACTTCTAATGTATTATGTGCTATTTAATTAGCAGGGGCTCTCACTTATGTTTGCAGGACAGAACTTTCCAGCATTTGGTCCATAGGCGTAGAGGCGACAACATCTAGAGCCAGGGTTCAGCCAGTCAATGAAATCATCCACCCATGAGTTAGCAGGAATTCCCAAATACGATCTGTATGTCACATCATTAAGTCAGATGACAAACACTCACATCAAAGAACATAACCAATTCTATTACTATTGCCACCAAACTCCAGTAACATGGTCATATACATCATTATTACTATTTAGAGGTTTAGGAAAGGATTAACTCATCTATGTCAAGCTTTAGCCTCACTGACAATGCAGTGGTGTTGTTTAAATGTTAATTCAGGTTCTTTCATATCATTTTTTGACTCAACATGTAATCCTTCTGTGATCTGCTCTATATTTATTAAATCTAATTGCAAATATTCCTGATGTTGTTTCATTTTATTTAAACCATTGTGAATTTAGTAATAAACAATTAAATACAGAAATAAGAATAAAAGATCTGCCTTATATCCATAAAGCTCCCCTTTGCAAAGCAAAATTTGTCTGGCACAACACAGCAGACGGATCACCATTCTGCTTGCCATTTATCTCCTCAGTGGCACTGGTACAAGTCAGTTAATCCTTAACTCATTTGATCGGCTGGTATGCTAGAGGTTGCAAATATGATATCAGTAGGTTCAAGGATCTGAAAAATTATGATAATGTGAAGGACATGGGAAAGAAAAAGTCTAAACATTGCACTAAAACGAGGATATAGTAAAGTGTATCAGAGATCAAAGGTAAAATAAAAAACAAAGAAGGAAGGAACTCTTGCTCACCGATTTGGGTAGTTAGTGGCATACTGGATTTTCTGGGTCATTGAGAACTGATCACAGCCCACGCTGGAGCAGACTCCATTCATGCCCTCCACAGTGGAGAAGTTGTAGCCCCTCTTTGTTACAAAATAAACAGGAGCCCCGACTTCAAAATATTTGTACAAGTATTGGAAATAGTCCAGCATATAAGAGCCCTGCACAAGAGTAGAGTAATCTTTGTGAGGTTACACAGAAAGAGAGCTGCAACTTGTTTATTTAGATGGCACTGAATAAAGTGCTGCATGCTGACCTGTGGCATAGCCAACTCCTGATCCAAGCCCACTTTTACATTCAGCATTAGGAAGATGGAGGCACAGAACATAAAGATGAAAACCACCATCTGAAGAAAAGAGAGTTGAGTACATCAAATATCCAGTCAAAGCACTTCTGTACATCATGAGTAAATTTAGCTTAATACAAGGGTGAGGATGTATTTATTCTTTTTTTGTTTTATTATTTTTTTAAAATGTTTTACTTTTAGTAGATTTTTAGTGCTTTTCATTTACCACTATGATCCTGGTGAAGCCGTTCAGCAGGGCCGGGGCATAGTATTTCCTCATAAAGGGCAACAGAAAGCCCTCATTTGCTTTGTTGGGACGCTTTGTTGACACACTAACACAACAGAAGAGTTCACAGCGATTGCTGTCTTGACGCCGAGCATCCAGCGACAGCAATGCTACAAAGGCTGTCATCTGAAGGACAAAGTCCATAAGCACAGCCAAAGCAGCATAAAGAGCAAAGGATTTCACTGCTGGCATGGTGGACAGGGCCCCTAGTGAAGCACAACAGAAACATGGTCGAATATGAAGATGTTGCATGAAATTTTTTAGCTTTAATTAGGATGTTATAGAAATTTAAAAGAAGTTCTTACCTAGAAAGAAGCAGACTGACTCAGAGAGACTGCAAAGGAGCATGCTGGGAGCTACATGACCAAGTACACGGCCAATTTGCTCCTCTCGCGTCTCTCCAGGCTTTCGTACATCCCTCTGCAAGGGCAGAAATGTAAGGTAACATTACTGAAGATGAAGATCAATCAGCAACACTATGCCACTGTGTATTCAGTACACACACACACACACACACACACACACACACACACACACACACACACACACAACCTACCTGGTACTCCAAAACAAAGATGAAGATGTTGTCAGCTCCAACAGCAAGCACCAAAAACGGCACAACTTGCAGAATGACCAGTGAGGAGGGGATGCCGATCCATGAGTAGAAACCCATGGAAGCCAGAACAGAACAGCCAACCACCAGGATCCCACCCAGACCCACCAAGAACTTGGAGTCCACCTGCAGGACAAAAAGATAAGAATATGGTTATGATTCTTTTTTATTTCCCATATCTTCTGTTCTATCATGCTTTCTGTCCCGTACAACTTTGTGGCTAATAAACCAAACAGAACATGTTCTACCGTGAAGATAAACGTCATATAGGTGAAATAGCCATTGTGTGACAGCTTCTGCTTATCATGCAGTGTGCATGATAAGCAGTGTTTCGTCAATGTGTCCTCTTGGTACCCATCAAATTCAAAATACAGTCTATAAAATACTAATTATACAGCAGACAACACTAATCAAGAGTAGTTATGTAACTGTACAGGAATACATCGGATCCTCATGGAATGCTGTGTATGTTCCAGACATTTGGTTTTTGAAAATATTAAAATTTTGTGCTGATGATTGCACTTTGTTGATATTCAGTAGATGATCAACATTTATGACATTTCCTATTAAAGTAGTTGTCACAATATTTTACTTTAACACCACAAAAGTGACTAAGATCTGATATTTAAAGGACAAGTTAAAAAAAAAAGATCTGATGTTTAGTTACCATAGTTACCAATGCAAATAATGAATGAATACACAACAAATGATTACGATTGCTTCATTAAACCAGAGTTCAGAAAACTGCAAGTGGCTGCAGAAGATGTTTATAAAAAAAGAAACAACTATCTGAAACCTTACCAGTATGCGTTTCCAAGACGAGTACTCCCCAAGTGCCACAGCGATGTAAACAAAGATTACTGCATAGCTGATCATGAAGATGGGAATGTCTTCTGCTGTTGTTCTGTTAATTTCATCCTCTAGAGATCTCTGTAGAACAGGGAGAGTCCAGCAACAGGTTGAAGATTAGAGGTTGAGAATTAGATTAGATAAAGGATGAGGAGACAACTCATCACTTCCCACAGAAAAGCTACAGAAATAGTTCTTTATCAGCAAGACTATTGATTACCTTTTTCTCATAAAAAAAGTTAAACAAGAGACAGAAAAGCCAGGAGGAGGAAAGAGAAGAGAAGCAAGTTGGGACACTGATACAACAAATCCAAGTGATTAAAAAAATAATAAAAAAAGGAATATTCCTGAATTTGTCTTTGGAAATGAACAGTTGTGAACCATGAAAAGCATGTTTTTGTTTTTTTTTTAATTTTCCATAGATTACTGTACCTCGGCCATATATGCAAAGGTGAAATTACAAGCAGGATCCTTCTTGTAGTCCTGGACAACTTTAAGAAACTCTTTCTCCCACTGCAAAGCCACTTTGAACCTGGGGTTGTCACGAGCATAGTTGTTAAGTGAGAAGGTCATGATGAGAGCTTCAGCATTGGTATACTCATCATCTGGGGAAAGAAAGACATATGATGTTCAAGAAGATCTGAAACATCTTTGTCAACAGCTGTGCAGATCGCTTGTTGTGCTAAACTTCCTCACCCTTATAGCCTCCAACAGCTAGAAATGAGAAGACTGGAGCTCCGTAATCAGACATGCAACTCATTCCTAAATCAGTGATATCTTTGAAGGACAATGGAGAGCTGGAGTAGAGACACAATAAATAAAGATGAAGTCATTAAAGTCTGGTTTATGTATTGTTGTAGATAAATGCCAGTGTATTTTTTAATGGACACTTACCTGAGGCAGTAGATTAGGTGGTCTCTCCAGTCCACCTCTCTGGTCTCTCCCAGCTCAGTCATATTCACTTTTGCATTAATGTTTTTCAGGCTGTTCTGGAAGTACTGTGGCAAGCTGTTTACTGCACAGTCAGTCAGGGATGGATTGGACGGGTTCAGCGGTGCATAGCATACATCCTTCAGATTTGCTGTGCGGTTCAGATCCTCTGACCAGAACTCAATTTTCTAGATGTTGCGATAAAAAAGAGAAAAAAAAAGTAATTGATGAGCAAAAATAATATGCTTACTTTTGCAAAATAATATCCCTTTGTCAGTTTTGACCACATAGACTACCTGTATTTTTTTCTGAAGTTCCAGTAGCTCAATGACAAGATCTTTAGATAAAATCCCACTGAAGTTCTGCGGTCCAAACAGCAAAGAGTCGTAAATGTAGCCTTTCCTGTCTGGTGCTGTCAAAATCAGCTGGTTTGTCCTGAAGAAGGGGGTAAAGTGCTTGTCATGGAAGTCTTTCTCCTGACGGGCCCGGCTTTTGGGAGCAGACCACAACTCAACTGGATCAGTGGTGAGTTCAATGGACTTGAGGCCAACAGAGAACGCAGCCACCACAACAGCAGACACAATCAATACCTTAAATAAAGACAAAGCATTCACCAGTGAGAAATCTCTTCTCATTCTGTTTTTTTTTTTTTTTCCAGTGAAAAGACTGGATTCAGTTGAATAGAAGTTTAACAAAAGTTAGACGGCATCTTGTTAACTTGCTTACCAATGAAGGATAAGTGGCTATGAGCGTTCCCCAAGCCTGAAACTGTGAGCTCAGGAAAGCTTGTGCAGCCAAACTGGTCTTATCAGCACATTTCACTTCCGATGGATGAATATCAGGAACAGTCTCACTGTTCTTGTCTTTGTTTTTACCAGTTTTCTTTCCCTTTTCTTCATCCTTTCCTTTTTGAGACTTCATCAGGCAAGAGGCAACGAGGAAGAGCAAGAAGCTACATAGTAGGAGGCAGAGTAAAATAATGGCAATCACAAAGAATCCATCTGTCCCAAACAGCTGGAAAGGTGGAGGGGGTGGGTCAAGAGGTGGCACAATTGGGCATGCTTCTTGGCAGTCCTGGCAGGAGCATGCCTCACCACCTGATGGTGTTTTCTCACTGCACTTAAGAGGTTGTCCATTGTATGGAACCACACCTTCGGGCAGCCCTGCGGTTTCGCCCGGTCTTATCAGTCGGAAGTCAATGTCAAGTGGAGCAAGGCCGTTACTGGAATCCCCCTGGAAATCATACCAGCGCTGTGGAGTGCACAGCTTGGCACCAAACCGACCACACATGGTGGAGATGGCAAAGCCTCCCGTGGCTGGAATTCTGACATTTTGACAAGACTTGAAGGCGTTGTCTGCAAAAGTGGTGCTGACATATGCCTGATAGCCCACCACGGCCTCCCTGGTGATACCTAGTTCAGTGACGTTCATGACCTTTGTGACATTTATTGACAGCGTCTGGTTGGGGCTACAGGTGTTGATGCAGTGGAGGTGGGCAAAGTTTTCTGCACAGGAAGGGCAGCGGTTCAGCACTGCCCGAGACAAGGTCAGACTCTTCTGCAGAGATGTCATCTGTTTGATGGAGCAGCAGGCATATGTGTTACCCTCTCCTTGATCCAAAATGGGACACACCTGGAGCGAGAACAGGCTTTATTAAACAGTGCAGACTTATTTATGAGCTCAGTTCTTGTTAAAAAATGGATTTTATTTCTGTTTGTTCATTATTAGACTTTTCAATCCTCTTTTGAGTCCCTCTCATAAACAAACCTCTTGAAGCTTTTTGTAGTGTTCTCCTTTGAGAGCTCGGGCAGGGCTATAATTGAGACAGGGGACGATAGGAGGGATGAGGGGTTCCCCTAGAGATGGGTTACGGCCACATTCCTCATAGAAAGCACAATAGCCAGGCTGATGCTGAGCCGCTGACAACACCTGTGCATGAGAAAGTCATTAAAAACAGCTATTACGATTAAAAAATTAACGTTAATATGTGACAAATTTTAAATATTTTCTAAAGCATTTGATTAATACCCATATTTCATTAAATCAATCAATGAATGTCATGTCTGTCAGAGTGACTTGTGCTGTATAGTGTCCTGCCAGCTCACAGCTGTTGGGACCAAATAGCTTGGATTTTCCATGTCATCATATCGTTTGATTTTAATATATGTATTTAGATATTCTTCCTCAGTAGCTCAGCCATGGACAGAAAGTTATTTTAAGCCAACATTAAAACTGTTGAAGCTTTCATTATTTGAATATGGTGTATTATTGTCATCTCTTTGCTTTTTAATAGGTATGTTTGTCAATGTTTTTGCATTATATAGTTCAGCAGAATGGACAATAAAAAATTATTTTAATGACTTAGGGTACATCCTTATTCATATTGAAAGAATTTTCCAACCAGGTCCAACACTTTTCAATTGGTATAAAAAGTGCTAAAATACTACTTCTGTTGTTATTATATTATGAATGTTATGGACGATAAGGATTTTTTTTTTTTTTTACAAATACTTTTAAGTAAACACAATTAGACTCCATCACTTTTACTTGTAACTGGTTCTCCTCATTTTTGGCATCGATTTTATTTGTTTGTTTTTTTGCTGAAGTAAAATGTCTGTGAACTTCTTCTACCACTCTCTATTTTATACCAGAGTTTTTCCCTCTTCCCACATCAGCAAAACCAGAAAGTGAAAATAAAATCTTGGTTTCTGCGATAGCTATGACTAAACCCACACAAGGCGTTTTATGTGAAGGGTCATTTTCAAGTGAAAAATTAGTCATCTACTGTCAACATCAACATGTCATTTTAATCGTCTTGTGCAAACACAGTAATTGTAAACTAGACTAATGTGGATTTGTTTTAACTAGATCACAATGAATTGGGGGAATTTATTATGTCCATTAAGTGCCTTCAGACGACTGTTGTAGACTGGAACAATATAAGTAAAGCTAAATTGAATTAAATTAATATTCATCTACATCTGACTTTTTACCAAAAATATGACAAAGCAAAGGACAGTCACTGTGCTTATAAATTTAAGTTGTTGTGCTTTTGTTTGTTACAAAAATAAATTAGATAAATATGTACTATTTAGTATTTGAATTGAACAAGTAATACTGCTGAACTGTATTTATTGACGCTGGTAACATCATATCCTTATTAAGATTTTTAGTAGTTTGTAAGTTGGAAGAAAATATTAAGGATACAGAATTCTAAATATAGAGAATTATAGCAAATTAAATGTCCTTGTTTCAGACCAATCAGGTCCTGTTTTGCTACCAAAGAAAGAAATCCCAAAGTTACTTACCAAAAAGGCCAGAAGAATAATCAGAGCGCCAAAACGAATCATGATTCCTGAGAGGGTTTCAGTAACACAACAGAATCCTTGCATATAACACACTGGAGTGCATATGAATCACTGTCCTATATGTCCAATGTCAAGACACATAAGACGAGGACAGAATGAGGAACTCTGCTGCTTTCTTCTTTCTCCTATCGCCTGTCTGGCTAAAAATGAGATGGTTAAGGGGAGAAAAAACATCATGTCTTGTCTAACGTCATCACTCCTGTGATGTCACAGCAGTCTTATCTGGTGTGATTTTGCAGCTGACCAATCGCTGCTACAGAGGATCAATTCTTCTGTCTGATCATTAACACAGGAGCAATTATGATATGGTTACTGAGGTGATCCTAAGCAGCTCAAAAATACACTATTTGGGGGGAATCTGAAACAACGACCACGCCCAGTTCTTCTCTAACATGTACAGTATAAAACTATAAACTGTCACTGTTCCCTCAACAATACGCGTACTGTACCAAATCTATTCATAGTTTCTTTTTTTGTTATTATGGCAGTTATTGCGCTACTTTACATGTGATCATGACCTTTTCATGTCTCTGTAATGAAACAACTATAGACCTGTCTCTAACCTCTCTTTTATATCCAAGATAATTGAAAAAGTTGTGTTCAATCAGCTTCATGACTTTTTAAATGAAAGTGGAAATCTTGATAAATTCCAGTCAGGCTTTCGACCTCATCACAGCACTGAAACAGCTCTGGTCGAAGTCTTAAATGATACTATGTTGAATATGGATTCTGGCCAAGTGTCAGTTCTGGTTCTGCTGGATCTCAGTGCTGCATTTGATACTGTAGATCACAGAATTCTGTTGGACAGGCTGGAAACTGGGTTGGATTTTCTGGAGTGGTCCTCAACTGGTTCAGGTCCTATTTAGAAGGCCGGAGTTATTTTGTTACAATTGACAGCTATGAATCTGAGGGAGTGGCCGTGACTTGTGGAGTACCTCAGGGGTCAGTCCTTGGGCCTCTTCTGTTCAACTTGTATATGCTCCCTTTGGGTCAAATAATACAGAACTTTAACATCAATTATCACAGCTATGCAGATGACATGCAGCTTTATGTGTCTTTGTCACCAGATGACCACAGTCCAATAGACTTACGTGCCAGTGTTTGGAGCAAGTAAACACCTGGATGAGAGAGAACTTTCTTCGATTATTTGAAGACAAAACTGAGATTATTCTGTTTGGTAGCAAAGAGAAGAGGGTCAGTGTTGGTAAACACCTGGAGACTTGAGCTCTCAAAACTACCAATCAAGTCTGTAACCTTGGAGTGTTGATAGACTCAGATCTGACTTTCAGCAGCCACATAAAAGCTGTCACTAAGACAGCTTTTTACCAACTGAGAAACATCAACAGAATTAAAAGTTTAGTCTCCCAGAAAGATCAGGAGAAATGTATCCATGCATTCATCTCCAGCAGATTGTATTACTGTGATGGTCTTTTAACAGGAATTCCTAAAAAGAGCATTAAACATCTGTAGTTCATCCAGAATGCTTCTGCTAGAGATTTAACTAGAACTAAGAGGTCTGAACACATCACACCAGTTTTAAAATCTTTACACTGGCTTCCAGTCAATCACAGGATAGATTTCAAAACCCTGTTGATTGTTTACAAATCCCAGAATGGTTCTGGACCAGAATACATCTGTGATATGTTCAGAGAATATAAACCAAGCAGAGCTCTTCGATCCAAAGACTCGGGTCAACTAGTCCAGACCAGAATCCAGACTAAACATGGAGAAGCAGCATTTAGCTGTTACGCTGCAAACAAGTGGAACACATTGCCAGTGGAGATGAAACTTTCACCAAATGTAGAAACTTTTAAATCCAGGTTAAAAAAAATTTTTTTAAATTTTGATTAATTCTGCCTTGAATTATTTTAATATAATTTATGATTTTATTGTGATTTTGTTATTTGTATTTTCTCTTATGTTTTTTTTCTGTAATGCTTTTAATGTTTCATGTAAAGCACTTTGAATTGTCTTGTACATGAAAGGTGCTATACAAATAAACTTGCCTTGCCTGACACCATCATTTGCTGTAAGTGATTGTGCTGAATTTAAAGTGCAGAGAGAGAATTGAAAGGTGAATTATATACTTGAAATACAGCAGGAAAATTTTAAATTAATCTTTGTAGGCTGTTTTTTTCCCTCCAAAAAGTACAGGTACAACCTGTAGATAGCAGCAAGCCAACTTGATAAAAAAAAGAAGACAAATCATCACATCCATAATTTAAAATCAGCTCAATTAATGCTGTTATCGCATGCCAAGGTCATTTTCAAGATAAGCTGACAATTGAGGCTTCACAGTTATACCGAAGGATCATCTAAGCTATCAGGGTGAAGGTGCACACGCACTGAAATTTGTGATAAATAAAGATGGTGGGAAAGACAAGAAAATGTGGAGCAGATATGGTGATGTTCTTTATTCTTTCATAAGCTGATAAGACATGAAAAGACATAAAATTGTCTAGGAAGTACACTAAATCCTTCTGCAGACAGCCGTGCACATAATTCATACCATGGGATTTACAAGAACAGTAATCAATTTATCTACTGCTCTTCTGTTCATAGAGTAATTCCTATATTGTACAGCCATTCACACATTGGCTGTGTAATACTGAAAAGTTAATAATCATACTAATAAAAGAAATGATAGCTTGAACAAGTTCCATATGTTTTATTCATATGTTTTATTCCACTAAATTTAATCTGTTAGTCTCTCAATGATGGCATTATTGCTCAGTTTTATTGTGTTTCTCTAACCTTGACAGTTGGAGAATGCTCTGGTACTATTTCTTTATGGGAGTTATCTCAGCTTATGCAAGGAACTCTCCCTAAACTCTTTAGCCTCAGGTATACAAGCTGATAGAGCAAATTTAGCTGTGACTAATCTTTTTTTTTTTTTTTTTTTTTTTTTTTTTAAATAATATGAGTAAAGCTGCCTGTGCTACCTTTGCCACTTGTTTTGGTGTGTAACCTATTACTGTTTCAAATTTAGACAAGTTAAGCACCATATAATTAACTGTTGTCTCAACCATTTGTTAAAAATATTGATTCTTACGATTGTCGTCCTGAGATATTTAATTCTCACAAACAGACATTTTTGCAAACAAGGATCACAACACTTCCTTGTTAAATATTTCTTGAAATAATGGTGTTATCATTATAAACAAAAGTTTGCAGTTTTCTTAAACTGAGGAACGTTATGAAATGAAGAGTCACTAAACAGCTGGTCTTTGAAGAGAAGACTTAAACAATTAAAACTGCATATTTACAGTATATGTTTTGCATTTACTTATTCATTAAAGAATGTTTCTTCTATAGTATATAAAAATAAACAAAGTAAAAAATAAAATAAAGTTAACCAGTGAGTTGTCTCCTGCTGGTAGGAGGCAATGAGACTGCAGAGCCAACTGCTCATTCATTGTGCTACTCCAAGCTGAAAACAGCAAAAGTAAAACACGAGAGACTAGAACATTATTTTGAAAGAAAATACAAGTCTGGATTTAAATAATTTAGCATTTGAATTTTAGATTAGACCATTTTCTCTCTCTTTCCCAAGATATTTAACTGTTCATGGTAAATTTCCCTAAAACAAAGAGAAAATCTTGAGTGTAAGTTTTTTGCTTCTTTCCAGAGTTGTTGCGGCTACCAGCATCTTACTTAATGTCAGTAATATAACAGAATATAGCATATATTTCAATTTAAAGATGACAGTTTGGAATATACAAAAGGTTTTTTTTCTATGCTGAACAAATAACTTGCAACACATTGCTAATTGGATTTGTAAACATTTTGGGTTTTCCAGACCCTCTTGACTTTATATATTTTGCTTTAACTCTGTACTGACCACCAACACACAAAAAAACTAAATTAAATTAACTGAGTTAAAAATAAAAAAGTTTTAAAAAAAAAACAAAACAAGAAAAAAAACGTAATATTTTATCTTATATATACAATCTAATTTTATTGTCTTTTAAATAATGTTACATTTCTCTAAAATTAGTATAGATATCACAGTGGGTCACAGTGGGTTTGGAGCATATTCCAGCTGTTATCACAGGATCAACACATCAACTATGTATGCTCAGACACACTCACTTGGGGAATTTATAACCTTACTTTTTTGCTTTTTGATGGTTAGCGAGGAAGCTGGAATAGAGCGAACCCACACACAGATAAGGGGAACATTCATACTCCACTCAGAAAGGCCTCAGCTGAGGTTTAATCCAGTAATCTTGTGAAAACTAATCTTCCTAGTGCAAAAAGATTTAAACATTTAAATGTAGTTTTCATGATCCACCAGACTGCCATTGTTATTCCAATTATAAATGTTTTTCTTTAACTTTTTCAAATGTAAGTCTGTCACCAGCTATAACTGAGTACAGAAGATATAAAATAAAAGTAAACTGATTTGCTATCAATTTGCAATAATTCATTAAATTTTTGTCAGACATCACTTTTAACTTCTTGTGTGTGGGTATTATTGTGCTGTATTCTCAAATGTCAGTGTGATCATGGGTATTTTCATTTCTACTTTCTACTTAAATGCAGGGTCTGAAAGTCTCAGATTTGTGAAAGAAAAAGTCAAAAAGCTGTAGAAAAATGTTGTCTTTAATGCTCCTGAATGTCTGACAAAAAATCCCACCTGAACCATATCAGACCTTGCAGATCTGCCATTCAGATAACACTATCCCCTCTTTACTGTCAAGTCCTTATCGTTCTTTCCTTTTGGAGTGCTGCCATTATCACTGGGCAAGCTGACATGATGGCGTGACTCGTTGGACTGTGATAAGTGTGAATGATAATTTCCTGAGAAACATCTTGCTATCAGATGAAACCTGTCTGAAAGAGTATAAAAATCTGATGTGAAAAGAAAAGAGATGATCTTCCATGATCACTAGCATCAGTTTCACTCATAGGGACAGAAATTTAACTATCAAGACAGTTTGACGTATAAGACGACTTGATGTATTTGGGCTTAATTTGCAAGTTACTTACATGAAACTGCTGCAGGTCCTTTTTAACAAGGCCAAGCACACTTCCAGCCATTTCCGCCATCTGTGTCATGCAAATTATAACTCTAACACCAATCATTCCATGTAAACAGAGTGCTAAGACATTTACTTATGTTGCATGTTCTTTTCTTCAGATCAGTTTTATAACAAGTTCTCAAAAAGATGAAGTAAAGAAGCAGTTATTTTTGCTTTGGACACAGCTGCTTTTAATTCGATCAAACATTAAGCGCACCTGAAAATTGAAAATGACCCCAAAAAAACTTTTGGGACTTGATTTATAGTTTATTTACAGACAGAATAATCTGCAGCTGAATTAAACTACAACACTGCAAGTAGAATAATTCTCAACTCTGCACTTCTGCCTGAAACCGCTTCGGGTTTGTTGCCGATAATATGTGCTGGCCAGGAATCAGGCTTTCAGGCACCAACTCAGAAACAGCACAGCTTGAATCTTCTAATGAGTTTCAGTCACTGATGACAGAGTGAGACATGATAAAAATCACTTGGTTTAATAAACTGAACTAACTTTGCTGGGGTGAACTGAGAAACTGTCCTTCTCTTGGTATGAAAACAGTAAGAGCCATAAATGTATTTTTAATGACACAGTTGTTTTTAGGGAGTCATGAATTTATTCCAGAAAAGTAAACATATCCAGGACACAGACATTTTCTATCCCTATAGAAACAACACATTAATCTGGGGAACAATGTAAAATGCATGGCTCATTTGGAGTGGACAGATTAGTACTAAGACAACTCAAAAATACAAATAAAAAGGTACAAAAAAAAGAAAGAAAAAAGAAACATGCACATTTCAATATTCAAAAGGAACGCCCACTACCTTAAACTTAAAAGTACAGTGAATATGAAAAGCAGGAAAAATATGTTCGTGATTTAAAATCTGCGTTGCTTATTATAGTCTCCAGGTCCAGGATGGCCTCTGGGGAAGCCACCCTGGCCTCCTACAGGCATGTTGTTGTTTCCTTGCCCCGACATCATTGGAGAACTCTCAGCGGGTATGCCAGCGGTACTGGCAGGACCAGAATTTCCACCCAGTGAATTTCTGTTCATGGACATCCCATGGCCACCCATGTGCATCCTCATGTCTTGCTCTCTACTTTCAGAGAAGTTTCCCCTGAAGCCTTCCTGCTGCCTCTTCATCATCTCCTCACTGCGCATCCTCATCTCTTCCTCTCTCCTCCTGCGTTCTTCCTCCTGCCGGAGCTCTGCCTGCTTCCTCTTCTGCACTTCTTGACTGTGGAGCTCTTCCATCCTCCGCAGCTCCTCCTGGCGTCTCAGCAGGTCCTGCCTCATCAGCATCACCTGATGCTCATGCCTAGCTGCCTCCATCTCAGCCTCCAGCTTCTCCTGTGCCTCTTTCATGTTGCGGTCCACCATTTCATACTGCTGCTTCTCCATTTCCATCAGGGCTTTCCAGCGCATTGCATATTCATACTCAAAGCTGCCAGGCTGAGCAAATCGTGGTAGCTGTTCACGCTCTTTATGAAACTGCTGGTTTTTGTTGATTAACTTTTCTGACAGTCCCTCCTCCTCATCAAACTGCTCCATAGGTTCCACTGTAATGGGTCGAGGAAAAGCAGTGAGAAGATAGGCACCTTCACTGCACTTGTCCAAAGCCTTTCTTGCAGCTGGCTTTGACGTGAACTCCACTATTCCTTTCCCAGTTGGCCTTCCTCGGTCATCCACTATCACCACAGCTCTTTCTATCTGGCCAAAAACAGCGAAAGCCTCCTCCAAGAGCTCATTGGACACAAACTCTGGCAAATTCTTCACGGTAAGTGCAGCACCATGAGTTGCAAACCTCACCCGTATTGGCCTGCCTTTGAATACAAAGTCATCCAGCTCGGCTCTGGCAATCTCTGCAATGATTCTGGTCTCCAACCGGATGAACCCGAAGCCTCTTTCCTTGTTTATAAAAATCTCACTAGCTTTCCCATACTTGTCGAACAGCTTCTCCAGATCCTCTTCGGTAGCCCCAGTCGGTAGGTTTCCTACGAACAGCCTGCTCCGCTGAGTGAAGGTTTTCTCGCCGGGCTTTCTGAAGCTCTGCAGGTCCACGGTTAAGGCCGCATTGGGGTTGGTCTGTTCACTGGGCTCGGGCTGCTGCCCATTGCTGTTGGGCCCCTCTGGTTTAAAATAGTCTCCTTGGCGGTTGGAGCCGTGGTTGTGATGAGGGCCTCTGTTTCCTTGCATTTTTTAATCAAACAAGAAAAAATGAAATGGTAATTTGGTCGTAAATAGCAGCAAACCCTTAGCAGGCGGTGGCGCACAAAGAGCTGCGAAAATGGCGACGCTACGTGCTGTTGCGACGCTATTGTGACCTCAATTCAATGCGACATAGGATTCAAATCTGTGACGTCTCCTCAGTGCGACGTAACTTGTAAAAACAAGTTCTGTTTAAAATGTTAATGTGTATATTTATAATACTCTTTACCTCTTATATCAATAAAGACCATGCTCGTGAAAAGTTATACTAGATTGACGATAGACTGCTGATTTTGCAAGATGTGAATTGTCTCGCGAGAAGATGCAATTGTATCCGTGGAAAGTGACGTAGCTGGAAATTTCGCGGGAATTGTCCTTCGTCGCTTACAGAAAACAGATTCCGGCTAAATATATCATAATAATATAACTTCTTAATCGATTAAGTAGGAATAAGACTTTGGCCTGACCCCCCTTATATAAGGTAATATCTATACATCTGTTACAGTCGCATTATTTTTTGCAAAAGTCGCATGTTTTGGAACGGTTCAGACAACTCTTGTCACTAACGTAATGCTGTATGTAGAGTTGTTGTTTGATAACCTAATTTAATATAAAATATTTCATATAAAATACATGCAGGACATTTGATATTTCACTAAGTGGTTATTTTGTCTCTTTTCTCCTTCATAAGGATAGTCATGTTCTCCGAGCTGAGTGCCCAGAAGGACGGCTCCTCGCTGCTCTGCCGCCCAGACTCCGAGGTCCAGGGCCCGGTATTTGAGAGGATGTCGCCGGCTTACAGTCCTTGCTCCGACCGGTACAGAGTTGGGGAGCGGAGCTTCAGTCGTCAGTATGCACACATTTACGCTGCACGACTTATGCAGATGAGACCCCTCTTATCAGAAAGAGCTAAAGAGAAATGGGGTAAGCTCCGGGAAATCAGATGCACCAAAACATCTACTTTACACTTAGACGTGTCTTCTAATATGGTCTTCTTTTCTGTCAGGATCAAATGCGCTGATCAAAAAGCTGTGTGATCTGGAAACAGGAGAGCAGTGTTGCATTGTGGGCACCTTGTTCAAGCGTATGGAACTGCAGCCATCTATTTTGAAAGAAATCAGTGAAGAGGTTGGCTTCATGCTAAGTTCAAGTCTGGACACAGCCAGCAAATTCAACTCAGTTTCTATATTGCAAATGATTTTTTAAAAAATTATTTGCACTCTCTTTAGCACAACCTCCTGCCTCAGCCTGCACGAGCAAAATACATTAATGATGCAGACGAACTCATTCTGGAGGATGAACTGCAAAGAATCAAACTGGAAGGCAAAATTGATAAAGACAAGTGTGTGACAGGTCAGTATTATTTCAAGATATCACGCCAAGCTTCACGTCAAAGTCTTGAATATTAAGGCATTTTTGTCTTTCTCTCAGGTAGTGTTATTGCAATTTACGGAGCTGAGAAAAATGATGGCAAATTCACAGTAGAGGACTTTTGCACAGCAGATCTCCCTCCACAGGATGTACGACCTGCATTAAGCTCTGACAGGTAAACCTGCTCATACACGGTGAAACTCCCAGCCTCTTATGTATAGAGACAATTAACTGCTTTGCTTTTCTCTATTCAGGTTTGTGCTCCTGACCTCAGGACTTGGTCTCGGCAGTAGTCATGCTGACAGTATGCTGGGTCTGCAGTTGCTGGTTGACATGGTAACGGGTCAGCTTGGTGACTTGGGTGAGCAGAGCGGGGCCGCAACAATTTCCAGGGTACTGTTGGCTGGAAACCTTTTGAGTCAAAGCACCCAGGACAAAGATGCATCAACAAAGGTTTTCTTGGTTTTATTCTTTCAGAAGACTTGCCTTTATAAACACGATTGTTTAAAATATTTTTAATATCTACTGAACCCCTTGTGTTTACGTTTCAGGCCAAGTACCTCACTAAGAAGACTCAGGCTGGCAGTGTGGAAGCAATTCGTTTGCTTGATGAGATGCTGCTTCAGCTCGTGGTGAGTGTTTCCTCCTCTGTGCAGGACTATGTTTTATATTTTTTAAATTGTAGCAGGGGTAATGCAGTAAGTAGAAATTAATGGCAACAGTAATATGAAATAATTTTTTCATTTACATTTAGGGGCTGTGTATTTCATAAATGTTGTTGATTGTTTTCTAATGCTGTGTTATTGCTTATTAAAAGGCCTCAGTTCCAGTGGATGTAATGCCGGGGCAGTATGACCCCACCAACTACACCCTCCCACAGCAGCCTCTCCACCGCTGTATGTTCCCCTTGTCTTCAGTATACCCCACACTACAGCTGGTCTCCAATCCATATGAGGCTAACATCGATGGAGTGAGGTAACCAGCTTCATATGAACTCTCATCTGATAATCTGATGTGATTTTTTTAGAATCCTGAGTTTTGTTTGTTTCCACAAAGGTTTTTGGGCACTTCAGGCCAAAATGTCTGTGACATTCAGAGATACAGCAGCATGGACAGTCACCTTGAAATACTGGAGGAAACACTTCGACTCAGACACCTGGCCCCCACTGCACCTGATACACTTGGTTGGTATATGCAAAGTAGCTCACAAGGCAGCTTTTGGGTCAAAACATAATAGCTGTTAATGTATTGTCTTTTTTGTTTCAGGTTGCTACCCATTTTATCAAAAAGATCCTTTCATTTTGGAAGAATGTCCTCATGTTTACTTCAGTGGCAATGCCCCAGCCTTTGAGTCAAAAGTTGTCAAAGGTTAGTGTGAGATGTGTGCATGGACAAAAGAACAGATAGACATGCTTAAAGATGGTCTCACTATCTTTTTTTTTTGTGTGTGTGTCCTCCTATCAGGTCCTGATGGTCAGGAAGTCCTGTTGGTCACTGTTCCAGAGTTCAGCAGGACCCAAACAGCATGCCTAGTCAATTTACGCACTCTTCAATGTGAACCAATCCGTTTTTCAGCATTCTCCGCTGATGAAGATGAGGACAATGAGATGAATGTCAGTCATTAATATCTGGACAATTTTTTTTCTGGCCACAGGATGCTTCAATCAAACCTTTGGCCATTAATCTCAGCCTTACCTGCACTGATGCATTCTGTATGAAAAAGTTTAATGCCGTTGAAAATGTCTCCTAAAAATACTTCTTGTAAAAGAGAGAGAAATTGGAAGGTTAAAAAAAGATACCCATGTATTAAAAGGATTTTATTTGCTCCCCATCTGTGCCTAAGGAAACATTTCCTCTGACTGATTTCAACTGTGACCTGCTTTGTACAAACATAATCACTAAGTGTACTGTAAAAACGTTTCTGCCATGAGTGAAGACAGTGTGAACAGTTCAACTTTATTCTTTTTTTAAAAAATGTGCGCTTACAATAAACATCTCTATTAAAACAGTAGAAGTTTACAAAAATGACTAAATGAAGACAGAAAATGCATTGTCAACTTGAAAGTGAAATTCACTTAATCAAACATTAATTTCTGCATAAAGGCAATATTTCATGTGTTAAGCAACAGATACACTATGTTACCATTGTTAATATTCACTGGATTCTCACTGCTATGTTAAAAATAAAAAAGACTGGATTCTTTATTTCATGCTTTTTTTCTAGCTCAACATGGCAATGAGAATTACAATAAGTGGAGGGCAGTTTACTGAAAAAAGTAATTTATCTTCGGCTTAATAGTCATCAATCTTGTACTCGTAATTAAAGTCCACGATGGAGTTTGTGAACCCACCTGGTGTTGAGGATTGTTCCTCCCATAAAGACCATGCGTCGTACCAGGATGTAGTGGTCTCTGGTGTTGTGGGAAACGTAGTTGTTGTAGGGGGTAATGTGCTTGTTCTCATTAATCTTAACCTCAATCTCTCTTTCCGAAGGCGTCTGATGCGAGCAATCTTGAGCTGCCTCAGCCGGTTCAACCTTGAAGTGGAAGAAAACTCATCGCTGCCACTCGACATGCGTCTCTGGCCATTACCAGCAGGATACTGGGCTCTGGTGTTGGCATAGCTGAGTCGAATTGGCTTGTTGCCATGGAGGGCCATGATCTGTGAAGGTATCAAGGAAGGCTGCTTATAAAGTCATAGTTATGTGCTGGAGGAGGGACAGGGCAGCAAAGTCTTACCTGTTTAATGCGGTCCCAGTTAGATTTAGCCAGATTGAAGCTGCAAGCAGTTGCTCCAGATTCATAGCCCACCACACACAGTTTAGTGACCGAGGAGAAGCCTTCAGCTCGAGCCGTCACACGGTACTCGCCAGGGTTAAGCAGCCGCCAGTAGTCCCCTGTTTGTGCTACAATGACAAAGGACAGGTTCATTTGTTATAAAAGATCTGAGCCGAAACAAAATGAATAGATGAGTGTTATGAGCAGTACGCTGACCTGTAGTAACATCATGATTCAGCCCTTCTACTGATATTGTGGCATTCGCAATGGGATTTCCCTCCTGATCTTTTACAATGCCTCTAATGCCACGATTAACCTGCACAAAAGGAATAATTGAATTGGTTAACAAAGCTAAGAGACATTTCTGGTTTGTAAAGGTGGTAAACATACTTTTTCAGCAGTAAAATTCTAAAGAAACTCAAGTTAAGCTCATGTTTAGAGAAACATAAATGAAAGAACATTACTAAGTTTTCATAGATATGTTTTCCTTCTCAGAACAGGCAGGAACAGTTTGGTGAAATATTGAGAGGCTCCTTTAAGGAAATTGGTGTGATACTGACATTGAAGATAATATTGTTTGTGGAATAGGACACTTTCTAATCAAGTTCAATTAAGTTAAGGATAAAAACAATTAGCCCCAAATGGCATTTCATGCTGTACATTGGATGTTCGAGTGGTCCTTCCACTCCTGGTTGACTTACAACAGAAAAGGTAATATTCATGTGAGTGACAGACCTGCTCCATAAAGGTGAGCATTGCTTCTCTGTTTTTCTCCCATTCATACACCAACTCAGTCTGATGAGGGAACTTATCACAGCCCAAGAATATGGACAGCTCAAAGCAATTGGTGTGCAGGTAGCTGAAGTCATTCATACCTGCCAAGGAGATCAAGCAAACACTAAGAAACTGCACTGCACATATAACCCACCAGGGGGTGCTAAAATCACACAGAAAGTTACAGGTAAACCTGCTGGTTTTACTTACTGCCTGAAATGGGCTTCCACTTGGCTCGGTTGACAATTCCGACTGCTCCTACTGGTGTGTCTCCATGGCAGGACCCCCTGTAGTTGTGTGTCATGGTGAGGTGTGTGGAGGCATAGGAGACAGCCAGCCACCTGAAGTAAGACTCATCTGCAATCACTCGGGGTTCATCTTCAGGCTCAGCATACTGGTAGCCAGCGCTCCTTCCTCTGTCATCATACTCATCTTCCCTGTGGTCATAACCATGATTGTAGCCATGGTCATAGCCATGGTCGTAGCCGTGGTCATACCCATGCCCTCGCCACTCTTCCTCTGGCTCTGCATATCCCCGACTTCTCCAGTCTTCTTCGGGCTCCTCGTGGTAGCCCATTCCCCACTCTGTTACATCAAAACCTTCATCCTCATACCTGTAAGAAATTACTCTGACTTATTGAACAAAACTGTGATTAATGGGGAACAATGAAGGGGGAGGAATGAAGATAATAATCTGCAAAACTGGGCAACAAGAAAAAGACATGAGAAGGAAATAAGCCAAAGAAGCCATACTGTCTTTTCTGGCGGCTGTGTGGTTTCTGGCTCTCAGCAGGCTTGTTAAGACGAAAGCTGTCATAAGGATAGGCCACAATTGTCTCGCCACCTTGGAAGTTTGCACCCAACACAAATGGATGGTTTTTCATCCAGGAGATTATGGCCCTGGTTTCCACAGCAATCTGGAACAAAAACAGGAAGATAAGAATTACATAAACAGAGAAGGAATCAGTGTAAGGACGGTCTCGCTTGAATTTTGCATGCAACAATTGTGTTTGTTTTTTGTGATGGAGAAAAAAACACATTCATGTAAGAAAAATTAGATTTTGTGGAGATATTGTTCTGTTTAAAAGTGGGCAACTGTTGTCTTGGTGTAGCAGTTAAAAGGACCACCCATTTTTTTCTCCACCCATTTTTTAGACTTTATATCAAATGCAACAGTTTACTTTCTTTACCGAGCTGTTAGTCTCAAAATTCTCTGGTATTGGCACATGATGGTTGGGTGTCAGCTTGGGCACCATGCCCTTATCTTCAGCATCCCAAAAGAAACTACTGAGGTCAGGAAAGTTCTGAAAAATGTCAAAGCCCTCCTCGGTGTAGTATCCAGTGGTCCAGCTACTGAGCTCTGATCCCTGCAGTGAGGAGAAATGGGTTAAAGAACACTGACTCAGACTGCTTCCTGTGATTCACCATCACTTTCCGTTCATTTTGATGGCAAGTTAACAAGGAATCTTTTTTCTACTCACCACTTCAAAAGCTCTCTCATGCCCATCAGGGTTTAGTGAAGGAACTAGGTGGATGCGCATTCCCTCAACAAGGCGCTGAACTCTGGGGTTTCTGTCTTTATACTCTTTGCAAAGGTACTGCATAAAAAGCAGGATCATCTCCCTGCCCACGGCCTCATTTCCATGGAGACCCGCCGTGTAGCGAAACTCAGGCTCACCTGAGGACGGAACAGACTATTATTGTCTGGTAACCACAGTCACCTAGTGTTTATTAGGATTTACAGGATACGTCAGTGGTGCCATCAAAATGCAACATTTTCACCCAATCATTGTTCCAGACTCCTGGAATATCTCAAACACAACAGCTGTTATGGCACATCTTCAGTGCGTTTACAAAATGATTTTTGGCAATGCAAAATGGGACACATTACAGTCCAAGACAGATAGCTCTTTCCACATGTTATGTGGCTGTATTCCAACCTATTTCGTGCTCCGTGGGGTTGCCAGAAATGACCATTGCAATGATTTCTCTCCCCTTGGAACTGAGGCCCAGGCTGTAGATGCTGGTGATGTTTGGACATTCATCATTCACTGACTTCATAAGCTGAACAAGTGAGACAAAGGAAGAATATACACTAATGCACGTGGTTATAAGTCATTGAATTATTCCGCATTTATTGGGAAATTAACAGAGGGTAATCAGTGAAACTTGGTCAGTTAGCAGATATTGAAGGGACATCTGCAGGGATACTTACAGCAACCATCTCTGAGTAGCTGTGGTATTTAAATTTCAGGTAATTTACTGGAGTCACCTCATTTTGTCTGTACAGGACATCGCTTGGATCTGTGAGAAAAAAGGAGGTTAAAAATACTTTTTTGTGTGCTTTGTTGCATATTTTGGGGATGTGAGGCTCACCCGGAAGGGGACACCCTAGGACTTCTAGTCTCATACAAAGAGAGCCGTTCCAGCTCTGAGGGATGATTCGGATGTAACGGGCCAAAACAGGCTCTGCGAGCTGGTTCATGACAGGAGTGTCTTTGTCACTGTTTGCGAAAAACAACTGGACAAGAGGAGGAAAGGGTCGGGGTTAGTGAATCAGGAAAAGAGAAGAAATACATACAGGCTGTTCAAGGACGAGACAAAGTGACCTCACCCAATCAGCATATCCATCGTGAATTGTGGTCCATTCTCTGCTGTCATTGCTGAAAGCTAGGAAGTATGATGTCACATAGTCACTCCTGTAAGGAAACAGCATTAAGAAATTATACTGAATTCAGCAAGTGATAGACGACATTGTTAAGTATATATGTTTTCTCATACTCATTCAAGGAGTCTCGTCCTTGAGTTATTACTCCGGTGAACTGTGTATCCCTGCGAGCATCGATCTCAAACCAGTGGATCCTGTCCTCTGAATTTGCACACCATGCTCCACCTCTCATGTTATCCTCATCATCAGAGCCCTGGGAACCACAGAGACCAGAACACATGCTTCTGAGTCCTTTGAGTTATTGCCATTTTTGAGCATCAACCTTAAGCATGCAGCTTGGATAGAAGTAGGCAGTGTGTGTTTTAAACATTTATCAGCTGATTTGATTATTTGGGAAGTCAAAGACCAGCAATAACAGTAGTTTCCACTGCTACCAGCTGGTGCTTATTTTAAGGGTTTAATAGGCATTTGGAAGCATAAGTGTTAAAACTGCAGAAGACCTGACAGCCTGATTACTGTATACCTGCATGTTGAGACGCGCTCTTTGAGGTGCAAAACTATACTGAGACATAGAGGAGGCTGTAAGCTGGTCAGACTCGATCTTATGGGACTCCATCCCAAGAGGAGGGCACTCTGATGTAAACACACAAAACACACAAGAGAAATCAAGCAATATGTCAACAAAGTTTATTCATGGTTTCCAGATTTGATCCGAGGCTGACTTACTCTTGGGCTCTTTGAAGACACGTGGCCTGTTCCTGGCTCGCTCCTCTGCCTCCTTAAGCTTCTGCGCTCTTTCTGCAAGAAGTTGGGAGAAACACTCTCACTGCAACATAAATTGCACTCTCTTGTCTGAAAAATGTTTCTCTTTCTCTGCTCAGAAATAAGAAGTGCATTGTTATTTTGCTAATTTTTATTAGCTATAAATCTTCAAGAGGAAGTAAAGGGGCTGGAGTTTAGCAGAAAAAAGAGAAGAAAATAAATTTTATGATTTGGCTTCCAATACAATTCAGTTCAGCTCAGAATTATTTGTATAGCATCACTTCACAACAATCTCATCTCAGGACACTTTACAGACACATCAATTTGAGCCAATTCATAATAAACAGCCTAGTTAAAGGAAACCAATAGATTGCATCGAATATTAACTTTAAGACTCAATGCAATCTTTCAGTGCATACAAGTTTGCTTTGATGTAGACTTTGATAATCCTGACCCAGGAGAGTTGAAGGAGACTATTTATTGCATCCTTATTTACATCTGCAACACATTAAACTGAGCGCCACACTGGGATAGTGCAGTTTATTGCAGGTAGTATGGCCAGGAGAAGCCTTTCTAGGAATGGGAAAGTTATCTTATGCATTAGAGGCTTGCACAAGCTGGCACATGCACACATTAACACACATTAATGCAGTATGTACATGTATATGGATGAGCAGTACTGATGGCTGTATCAAATCATAACATTTTTGCATGTTAAACAAATAAAGAAAATTATCCTTGACTCAAATTGAAGACGACGATACACGCAACAACCTTTTGACTTCACTGCTAATGGTTATTCATCATCTGCTCTGGGCTTTACTTCTCATGGCCCAGCAAACAAATGACAACAGTCAGAGCGCAATGATACTTCATGCTCTCACAGTTGCACATTACAACATTTCCTGGCTGAAAATGCTCTTTTGTTGTGTCTCTTTTATTATTAAAATCCAATTTGAACATTTAATTGTTTAGCGTACATTCCAGCTTATGTGAAATTTTTTTATTTTTAACGTGCTGGATTTCTGTTATGATGGGATGAACTTCTGTCCCCTTTGTGCTAGCGCCACAAATCTGTCTGTCTGTATGGAGGGAAATGGCATCTGCATTCTCTTATGAGAGAAATGCGACTGAACATTTCAGAAAGCTGTGCTGTTCTCTGTTAGTGCCTTTGCTTTTAGGTCACAGGCCTTGTTCTTTATTTTGGCAGCTCAATGTATTTTGATGTGAACATGAAGAAAAATATTGTACTAAAAAAATCCACATCTGGGTTCTTTTACCTTTTTCTTCCCTCTCCCTCTCTTTCTTTGCTTTTTCTCTCTCTTTCTCCATCCACTTATCATCTGTCTCATCCTCTTTCTTCCCTGTAACAAAATAAGAAAGTTATTAGTGTTTTTATGGAAGTATCTGTGTATACAGCAGCCGCATGCACAACGGTGTACAAACCGTTCAATAGCATAAATCATAAATCTACCATAAAGAATAATTTATTAATCTGGAAAGTTGTTGACCAAATGTTGTTTGTAATTTTGCTATGGTGATAAGGAAGTTGGCAAGAAGACTGATGGACTGAACAGATAACATTTGGGTGTGGGACATACGAGCGAATGTGCTTACTCATTCCATAGTCATCATAATCATCATACCAGCTCCTCTCGTAAGGAACTGTGGCCGTGGGCTCTTCAAGATAAAAACAACAACATGAAGTTACACAAAATTTTCCATCATTCAAAGTCACCACAACATTTTTTACAAGATTACACAGTTTTTATCTCCAGTTTTACAGATTAGCCCTGCCCTGGTTTACTCAGCCACAAGAATAGCTCTGCTTTTGTGATGTCTGCTGTGTAATCAAGCTCTTAAATCTTTAATTTGTGTTTTCAAGAATCATAAGCTAGTTGGGGTCAAATGACAGGGAAAACTCTGGAAAGTTTTGTTGTGAAACCAAGCAAACCCACCCACTCCTGTCTGAAAAGTAGGGCAGGTTGGTTCACAGACTCACTGTAATGTCATTCTCATCTGCTGTATTACTCATAAAGGCACGGATGAAAAGGATATTCTACATACACGTTTTCGATTTTAATGTCTTACTCATCAACTCCCTGACAACAAATTTGCCATAGTTTTTTGTCTGGCTGTGAATTAAATTTATAACGTGTGAATGAATGGAGCCACCTGGCAGAACTTCCACTATGATTTCTTCTTCACCACCAGGAGAAGGTAGTTTTTCTCGCTCCTCTACTGCAAGAGGGAACAACAAAACATAGTAAGGCAATAAAAATGAATTAAATGAGCTGTTATTTAAACATAAAAGATTCAACGGAGAGTATTTTTTGAAAACAGGACAGGCTGGCATGAGTGGGTTTGAGGAAATCCTGGAAGAAAAGCGTTACAGTCCAGCGTACTGGATCAGCGGCAACAGCCACAAACTTTTCCAGTTCCATGATTTTGATTCTTTGGAAAAAGTAAAGCCAGCCATGTAGCTGACATCAGCAAAAGACGATAAAAAGAGATGAATGTTTCATTTGGGGTGGGTTTATGTTAGCACACGGTTGACTGCACTAAATGTGAACTTGTTTCCTTTAGCTGTGTCACTTATATGGTTTTACAGTCACCACTGATTTGACTGAACGTGCAGATCAGTCTGTGAACATAAAACATAAAACCACAAAAACATTATACAAGTAAAACGTTTAGCAATATTTTATATTTTAAATGAACATAAAAATCTTTCTTTACCCCATGACTGATCAAAATGTTTGTTTGTTTTTTTCTAGCAAATAATGATGCATGTATTTTAAAGTTAAAGGAGTGTGAAAGTTGTAGCCTCAACTTGCACTTAGGTATAATATTTTATCAATTTTTTTAAGTAGATAAAAAGTAAAAGTCTTTACTGAACTGTCACCCTCCAGCATTTTTATTCAAAGCAAAGCCTAAACAAACGCCAAAAAGAAGGAATTAAACATACATGTGACATCCCAGTAATCGCTGTTATCTGTTCGAACCTTCCCATCAATTTCAGGAGCAGCAGGGGTCGGGTCCAACTCTTTCCAGTAGCTGTCATAGTTATCTGTCACAAGAGCTTCTGTCTCGTCTCCTTTCCAGAAGTCATCATAGTTGTTGGATGGCGAAATGGTTGACTCTCTCTCCTCTGGCTTCCAGTAGTCGTACGTGGGTTCTGTGCTTTGAATTTCAGGCTGAGGCCTGGATGGAGTGGGGTCAGCTCCCCAGTAGTCATCGTCTGGTTGCCAGTAATCATTGTCTGAAAACATTTGGAGTGGGTCACTATTTGAAAGCAGAAAAAAATTGAACTGTTCTCAATCACTCAGTGAAGTGCAATTAATTACTTAATTGTTAAATTACATTTGTAGATTTATTATTTACTTAATTACAATTGAATTTTAAAACTGGGAGGGACTATTGCGCAAAACACGATTTCTCATAAACAGGTAATATAAATGAAAATGAACAGAAAAGATTTTTCTTTCTGCCTAACTTGGATGTGATTCTTGGAAAAGTAAACTATTGCTCATAACTCACTTAGTTTGCCAACAGTTGGTCAGAACATGAATATATTAGGAGCATAGAATATGCACAGAAGATGAATATAGCCTCTGGGTTGGAAAATTAAAGCAATAAAGAACGATTATTTGAAAATGAGCCAACTCATTGTTTGATTTATTATCTCAATAATAGTTTCTTACTGAGTTCTTTCTATCACGTCCCTGTCTTCTTTAATAAAACCTGTTGTAAATGAAGTGCCTGTGCAGAGTAAAGTAGATGGCAAGATGACGCATTATACTGTAAGCTGTGGAAATTAAATGGTAAACACATTTAATCTTTTCTTTGAGTTGTCATCATTTTAAAGTAGATTATTTATTGTTTTAGTCCAGAAATAAATCGAAAGAGCCAAACAAACAAAGATGAATAACGTTCTACTGATCTGCTGTATGTATGAAACAGCAGCACTGTCTGAAAGTAGGCATTGTATATCCTCTATTTTATATGAACTCCAAAAGAACTAATTATTTAGATCTTTCGTTTTTCCCCAATTCTTTATAGTTTGTCTTTCCTGTAAATTCAAGTTTTGTAGACCATCTGGCAGATTTCAGTGAGAAGCCATTTTATAATGAATGAAGGAAAATCAAATATTAACATTGCCATTTGAAAAAAATGAATAAATCAAATAATAGACTTAAATCCCATTTAAAGCCTGGTGTCCGGGTGTGCATCATACTCACCTTCTTCAGGGAAGTAGTCTTTGTATGATTCAGGTTCAGAGGGAGGTTCAGTGGGAGGTTCAGTTGGGAGTGCTGTAACAGACAGAGAGCAGGTCAACAACATTCATTCATGTCAACGTGATTCAACAACAAATATGGCTGTTGTGTCCTGTTCTCACTTGTTGTGGTGGGTGGTAGAGTAGTGGTTGTCTGTTTGTCCTTCTTCTTTCCTTTCTTGTCAGTTTTAGGTTTTTTGGTGGCATTTGGGTCTTTTGGTTGTTTGTTCTTTTTGTCCTTCTTCTTCTTTTTGCTTTCGTCTGGTGCTCTTCTCACCCTGCCCAAAATGTCTGAAGGTTGGAGGTGAAAGAGGAGGGTTTTTTTTTTTAAACACGTGGTCAAAATGAATAATTCACAAGCAAGTTGCCTAACCTAAAAAAAAAGATAAAATTGTAATTATTTTTATCTAAAGTATCCCCTGATGATATCCCAAATTACCAGCTGATTTCATTTCCTGACCTTAATTCAAAGTAAACACTCTTTAGATATTAATTTGTCATTAATTTTGTGGTAAATGACCAATTTTACTGCATGAATAATAATCTTTATAATTCAATATTCATTGTCTACATATGTCAAAAATAAATAAATAAAGAACATGTACAACATCCAGAAATGTGCATTATTTATTACAAATGGATTTGTTAATTGAGCTCTAAAATTAAAGGGCTTTTCTGCAATTTGAAAATACACTGAGGGGCCAGCAGAATCCAGACTGCTGGATCCATGTCAGTGGCTGCTTGAGGTCCATCAGTATTTCCTTTTGAGGCTGCCTGAAGCCCCTCAGCATTATCATGGAAAATGCTCCTATTTTTTTCCGTACTTGTACTCTATTAGCTCCCCTCTAATGACACCAAATCTGTCCAGATATTCAATAAGCACATCCATCTTCAGCAGCATCAGCGGGTATTGTTTGCTTTTGTATTTATTAAAATGTGAAGCCTTGTAGAGGAACTCTAGAGTAGGTAAAATGCTAAAAGCACATTAAACCTCAAAATCCATCTTGCAGCATGAAGACACACAAGTGTCAGTATTAATCATGCAGAGTGAGATCTGAGGTAGTGGAAAAGGTCAGTGTCATAAAAAAATCTGTCTGCAAGATGCTCCTCTCTCTACTTCCATCTCATGTCTGGTGGGAAGTAAAGAAATGGACTTGATGTTTTTATTACCTTCTAAGGAAAAGCAGGGGTGCATAGGTGAAGCCCTGGACTCTCTCGTGCTGGTTGGAGCTGTCACAAGTTGAATTTATGTTTACCTGTATCTAAGTCTTCTCTTCTATTAAGTGTCATTGTCAGAACTCCCCTCAGCAGCTCTGATGTCTCGTCTTTGTTCCCAATATCTGCATATCTAAACAAATTAAAATGGACTTTTATCCACTTACCTGCCTGTTCAGTCCCTTTTGTGTCTCTCTTGACCTTGAGGCTGCTGCTCAGAGGGTATGCAGCCCCTGTAAGGTCTTGCAAACTTTCCAGGTCATCCAGGGACTCATCTTGCAGCTGAACCTCTGCTGGCTTTTCCCTTCGAGACTGCTGCAGAGAAACTGTCCCCCCGGCACTCCTCCCTCCAATGGGAATCAGCAGGCAGCAAAGAGCCAGCAGAACCACAGATACAGTCACAGAATGACTTTTCATACCTGTAGATCTTAAGCTGCAAAATCCTTTGACTTTGAGTTTATGCTTTTCTGTCTCAGATGTTCAGACCAGTTTATTCTCCAGAAGAACTCAATTCCCCTCTCTTTTCCTGTTTCCTCTTTCCATGTGATTCACCTTTAACTTCAGCGGGAAATCTCAGCAGCTCCACACGTACCCACAGCCACAATGTGTCAACCAAGCTCAGACTGGGCTAGACAGCAATAGAGGGGGAGGGGGAGGGGGGAAGGACAGGCAGGGAGGAAAGGGAGGTAGGTTTCAGAGACAGAAGGAAAGATTTAAGCAAAGCAGCAATCCAGTCAAATGAGTAGACAGAGTTCCTAATAACCCTGTAGCGGTGGTCAGCTGAAAAAACAGAGCTAGACCAGCAGATCCCCTTCACCTGTCGGACAAGTTCTAACAGGTGCAGCGCTCGAACAGTAAATAGGGGGAGGAGGGCAGAAGAGGGGAGTTGAGGGTCTAGACTGTTGGGTTTGCAACTCCTGGGTTAAAGGAGAAATAACCACCTTTATATCTGCAGCTTATGTTGGATTCCTCAGCAGAGAATTGTAGTGAGTGCAGGAGAGAGGAGCAACTCCTTGAACACCAGATTCCTCAAACAGAGGGGGAGGAGGAGAAAGTGAACTGAGGGGGAGGACAGTGGTTCTACAAGTGTGATAATAAACCAAAAACACATCTAATCATCAGAGAGAGGGTTACAAAACTTGCTTTAGTTGGATTTCTTTTTTCCCCCTCTCTTCGGGATCCCTCACTGCTTTCTGGAGGAAAAGTTATGGTAGGCAATGGGGCCACAGAAGAGCACACACAAAGGATGGGAAAATTGTTTGAGCAGATGACAGAATTATAACCTTTCTAAAATCTGGTGTTTTCTTTGCCATCCCCCCATCTGTCTCCTGTTCTGTCGGCTGTTTGGAGACCTTGTCAGGGTCCTGGAGAATGGTTTACTTCCAGTCTACAAACCCCATCTCCATGTAATTTGACAAGTTTTCTGAAATGCAACATCTTTATATATACAACATTTATTTGATAGACACATTCTGACATGATATTCAGAAAATATATATGTATAGAAATAAAAGTTGTGATAAACATATGTTTACCAATGTGTGAAGTAGCACCTCCTTTCAATTACTTTCTAAACTCTTCAGGAAGTGTTTCCTACTTTTTCAGCGGGAGTCAGAAATAGGCCAGTAAAATGCACAGACAGCGAGGTCACACCGAACACACGATCAGATCGCATGAAGTTTAACTTTGTAAATATACACCTGTACATCAGTGTTGCCTTCACATATAGAACTCACACCATCACTGAAGATGCTTTGACGTTTTCAGTGCTAATTATCTTCATGGCCTTTCTAATGTTTGACATGTTGGACCAAACATCTATTTTCTTTTTTCAAAGATAGCAGAAATGTTGTCAGACTGAGTTCTGGGAAGGGAGAACTTGATGGTGCATCTAAACACAGTAAATATGTGGCTTCTTCTTTGCATGACATAGTTTAAGGTTATATACTAAATGGTGTTTCAAGGTTTTCATGCGCTCGAGTTGATTGATCATGACTTCTGATTAATGAATCAGCCAAGGACTTGAAAGTCATGCACATTCCACAATGTTATCTGTCCTTGGCCTTCACACGCATTACAAGCTTTTCAACCTATGACCAAAATACATCCCCAAAAGGAATGTAATGTAACTGTGATGGACTGGCAACCTGGGTGTACCCTACTTCTTGCCTGCTAATAGCTGAGATAGGCTTCACAACCCTGAACTGGCCTAAATGGCATAGAAAATAAATAGAATGAAATTACAATATAGTGCAGTACAGTTCATTGCAGTTAAGTCAACCCATAATTGGAGTTTGATCTAGCCATTTAACTGGATCATTATACTTGTGCAAGTAAATGTGTATCGGAGGATACTTGAGTCACTTCTTCAACACTGTATAACAAAACGTTCAAGCCATCCTGCCACTTTTAACCTCTCTTTGGGAGGTCATTGCACATGTATTAATGACTAAATTCACAACACAAATGTCTTTAAGTTACTTGTACGGTAATTTTGTTGAATTATATTACCAGGATTTTATTAGAGCAGAAATAAAGTCGAAGTGTTTTAAATGCCTGCTAGTTGACATGGAGTACCAGTGGGATACTTTTCCACTCAATGCAAATTTTTCACTCAATTTCTGTCCTGAAGCCTGGCAAAAAACAAAAAAAATAAATAAAATAAAATAAATGAAAGCAACTTTATTGAGGATTTGGATGTTTAATAAAAATGTATACTTTACTGTTCTTACAAAAATAACAATAATAATAAAAAATAAAACTTGTGTGGGCAGCATGTGAAATACTCTTAAACCCACTTTAGTGGAGGTTGTGTGTATACATACTGGAGTGATTTGACTGTCAGCTACATTATTTGTGAATCTGTATGTGTGTTGGTTGATTTCAAACTATTTTAATTTTTAGTTGTATTTCAGAAAGTCTGTTTGGGTCTAACAAACACAATTAATTTTTCAAATAATTTTATTTAAGTATGTGCCGTATATAAGTAATGTGCCGACTAAAACTTCCCCAAAACATCACAATGCACTGTATGCTGAAAGGTCAATGGTCTTTGCAATTTTGCTCATGAAGAGGATGTGTATGAAATATGTCACAAATATCTCATGAAGATATCACAGCCTTGCCTTGGTTGGAAAGATTATATGTTTGAAAGATGCTACTTTCATACCCAGGTCTGACACCCTCACATGTTATCAATTAATCTGATTAATAATTAATTATAGCAAAAAAGCCTACCTATATATTTTATAAACTATTCTGCCCTACTGAGCTCTCACAACTTGTTTTTAAAGTCTGTGAGAATCAAAGTTTTATTTATGTCTTTAAATACTGTGTGTGGACTTCTGTTAGTGATGACGGTAAAAATGGTTTATTGGACTATCTCAGAGTCTGGGGCAAAAATACAGAAATGCTTTTAAAGCAAATAGACTATGGATAATTTGATTTTAAGAAAACCATCAAGTTTTGCATTCATATCTATGAAGGATATGACTACTGCTGTAAAGAATTCAGCCCTTCAGAGTTCAAGTTACAGTGAGGTCAAGCTGAGGCCTTTCAGCTGGAGGGGTTACAAATACACACAGGGGAGCAAGCTGGAAAATGATCTCCTTTTTTTTTTTTTTTTTTTTTAACCGAAACTATTTAATAACACAATAAAAACACAAGGAAAGATTAGTCACACATTACATTTACAGTAGTTGGCTAGTTCTGGATATAGTCAGTCTCATGATGGGGGAAACATTTTAAAATATCAGCTTTGATTTTATTCAGGTTCTTCCATTTCTTTTTATTTTAGCTGGTCTTTGCTCATATTTTACAAGACAATATTCTTTTTTTATCTCTGCTAAAAACTCCTGTATTTATATGACAACAAAAGTAAAAAAAAAAAACAAAACAAAAACTTTATAAAAGTATCTGAGTAACAAAAGCATCCAAAATATGTAAGAGTGGTTACACCTTGCATCTTGCTCTACACAAAAATGTTGCTGTATTAAATGTCACAACTGTCTTCAAGATGTCTGAACATATTTTTCTTCATGCAAATGAAGGGGTGAAATTCAGAGTAGATGAAGAGTGAGAACAAGCATAGTCATCAAAGAGGACAGCTGTTATAAGGCAGCACTTATAGTTGAATTAGCTTTTCAGTTGTTAGTGTTGTTAATGGATCTGACATGCGTCTGTAAATTCCCTTATGTCAGCAGGAGTAGAGCAGTATGCATAACATTTAGCGTCTGCACGTAGCCTTGAGCTGAGCGTCAGAATCTGCTGGGCAGGAAACAATGACATCAGAGAAAAAAAAACGAGAGTTGGGGGAGGGAAGTCAAGAGTAAAGCGAGAAAAAAAAAACTCAGAAATCCAGCAGGCTCACTAGGTACAAATGGAAACAGTTTTATGGAACTCTATCCTTCTCTATTCACTGAATTCTCTCTGGATCTCAGTCCCAGTGGGTTTCTGATATAAGACTGGCTCCTGTGTTCTATATTACCAACCTCTTGTGTGATATAATTTTTGTTTTGTTTATGCTTCACTCTTCCCTCAGACCACCACTCTTTGTACATTGAGTTAATGCTACAGCAAGCTCAGATTGCTTAGAAAAATCTTAGATCTGGAAACAGCTCATGGAACTGTGAATTTATTCACATTAGAGATTAAAAAAAAAAAAAAAAAGTTGGCTGAAAAATGTTTCCATTCTGAGCGTGTCGTGATTCAGCAGATCCACCACATCCCAGTCATCTGGCATTTTGGGACAGGAGCCATGGGTCTCATTGAGCACAGATGTAGCATGAAGCACCAGGACGCCTTTCGAAAGACTTTAACCTTACTGACCCATGACCGAAATCAACTTTGACTGAGAGGTTTCAGAGATTTGGAGTGAGTCTGAACACTAACTTGGCAGCAAAATGAGTTCATCTACGACATTGGAGAAGTTTGCATAACTTAAGAGAGATTAAAAGGCAGAGTGAAAGGCCTTAGACTGCCAATTCATGAGCTTCACACAGCTTGCCACTTTTGTTGTTGCATCAGAGGAACTTATAAGGTTATCTAAAGTTTTGTAAATTATAAGTATCTTTTATTTACAGCTGATTCACTTTCGAAAACCAAATCCCTTTAAAATAGTTTGAGTTGTTCTTTAAAAATGTAAATTAGTGAGTGAACTACTCTTGACAGATATGAGGCTAACATACAGCAGCAGCACCACCAAACATAGTATGTGGCCAGATGTGGTGCACACAGAAAAAAAAAACCTAAATCAAAGTGTGCTCTCTAGTGGTCGAGTAATAGAAAGGAAAACGACAAACCTCAAGCATGTTTTTATTTTTTTTTAACCTCTGCCAAGGTGGTCATGTATTTGGCAGCATTGGTTTGTCTTTTAGCAACATAACTCAAGAGGTTATAGACATATTTTAATTACATTTTCAGTAAATCTTAGAAATGGAACGAGGAAGAAGCAATTTGATTTGGCTGCAATCCAGACCACTGTCTGGTTACAGGAATATTTTAAACAAATCTTTATAGGGACCATTTTGCCATTAGAACTAAAAAAATAATGTCAATCATTGGCAATATTTTCTTTACTATGGCTTGACTGAGGTTTGCACTCTGAGTGCTGCAAGATTTTTCACATTTTCATAATAAAACTCCACAGAGTGTTGTGACCAATAGCTGAACAATCTTAAAGAACATTATTACTTCATTAACAAAGCAAAATTGTAAAAAAAAAAGAAAAAAAAAAGTCACCTTTGGTCAGACACAGAAAAACTGTTTGTTGGGATAATTTATACTTTTAAACTGCCTTATATATTCCAGAGTTAATACTTTATTTCTATTGTTGCATTTGTATATTTTTCAATAGTTTTTTTGTTTTCATATATATATATATATATATATATATATATATATATAAAAAACAGAAATGTTAGTTGTGTAGCATGCTGTATGCAGTTTGCATGGAAAAGCACATACAGCACACATACCATTTCACTATAAAGTCATGGAAGAGTGAGATATTAGCTTTTAGACAGCATTTATTTAGCTTTCTCCATACAATACATTTAATGTACAACAGCACATACTGTTTTCTGAAATAACTCTGTATAAAATAGGGCTTCTACAATCAAGGTACAGTCATAAAACGGCTCTGAGAGACATGACGATGGCAACAGTAAAACACCTTCATATAAAGCGCAGGATATTGAGAAGTGATTGTATTTGCCGAGTTGCTGCTGTAGGAATCAGACGTTCCCAACAAAGCTCACAGAGCATCAGACATCCTGCAAGAACCCGTTTTTTTTTTCTTCTTCTTCTTTCTTTTTCCTTATTTCTGGTTTCTCAGCTGAAGAACCCAAAAAGATGGACTAATCAAAAAGAATATGATCTATTACAACAGCTGAAATCAAACAGAAGTTTTGGTAATATGAGAATAAATCAGGCCTTGTTTGGATACAGAATATATATCAAGGTCAAAGCATACACAGCATTATTACTGCGAGTCAAGGCTATATCTTTACAATCAAAGATTAAACTGTGACTGGCGCTGTTAAAACAGGATTGGTTCTCCATGTTTTCCTGACATCAAACACTTAAATCACAGCAAAAGTATAACTACTAGCACTGAAGCCACAAGAAAAAAGCAGCTTATTTCAACATGGTAAACATCAGCCAATTAAAGTTTGTTTAAGAAAAAGATTTTTTTATTTATTTGTCTTTTTATTTTAAATCTGCAGATGTGCATCAAAGTGTGTGGGCCTATATAGTGTCAGTAAGTAGAGTACACATAACATCGACCAGCTTTTCCGTTTGTCTTCAGCTGGGTGAATACACATCATATAACATTTCCGATTGGTACAAGAGAAGGCCTAGGTATGAAGAAACATAAAAAGATGTCTGTCTGAGAGGCCAAACAAACAACAGGAGAGAGAAAAGAGATTTGTCTCAAGTCTTGAGGTAAGCAATGTGTTTCAGTATAATGCCCTACAGACAATCATACAGTTACAATCATTAATTCTCTATATACAAGCTTCCTGATTTACATACACTGTACTGCTCCTCAGTTTAAGATTTAATAAAACTAAATATGAGATTATAGTAATGGTGCAATTATTTTTGAGTGACGAGGGGAATCTGACTTCACAAAGCCAGTTTCATGATCCGGGGGACAATGAGCATTGCTATATGGCTATTGAAGATGGCCTGTTTCCTCTAGCATACGTCACACACACTTATCAAATATCTACAACAGTGCAAATTTTCCTGATCACTCAAAGATCGCCACCAGCATAACTACGTCAGCTCATTCTTGAAGTTATAAAGGTGGAGAGTAGAGATGGGAAGAATGAATTTTACTTACCAGAATGTACATGACTGTGCTGTACTAGTTTATTAGACTGGCATGTTTTATGGGTGAAAGGTCTGCATGTTGTGTTACATGAATGCAGGAGGTCTACTGTGGCACGATGGCTCAAAAGAAAGAAAAATAAAAATGAGGGGCGTAAATCAGCGCTCTACCCCACGTGGCTCCACTGGATGTAGGCACTGAATTTACTGTCACCATCTTATAGGACAAGTTTGAGCTCAATAACATGTCAAGCTTATTCCATTTCTTTCAAAACATACGCTATGCCACCTAAATGTGTGTCTACTCAAGGAGGCTTATGAAAACTATGAAATGTATGTGCTATAGTAGTAACAGTTTGCACACTCATAGACACTACATACTGTAACAGAGACATGACATCAACAAGCTTTACAAAGAAGAGGAGGCTATAAGATGCTACAGTACTAGTGCTACCTGAACATGCTACAGACTGAGACTACAATGATGGGAGAATGGTTTCACATGTGCACAAAGAATGAGCCAGCTTTGCTGTGGAGCTTGACCCATCCAACACCACAGACCGAGAGGAAGGAAAAAACAGAAAATCAAAAATCTAATTTGTTGTTTTAGGATTTACGCATTATCCTCATCAATGTTATGTACCATTTTTAGAATAACCAAAGTACCATCTCTGCAGCTTGATGATTCAAGTACTTAGTAAAGCTGGCTTATTGTGTGCAAAGGAAAGCACCCCATCTGTAGTCAGTTTCTGTCATATGACTCACATACAAACGCAAACACATTCGCTTGCACAAGTGCACAAACCCTGAAGTTAGAAACAATTTCTATCATCACACAGCTATTGTGTTTTGATTATCATAGAGAAAGAGCTAGGATTGCATACTGTACCACACATCTCCTACATATCCTAGGAGAGGCACCCTTCATTAGTATCAGCTCAATCACTTTACCACACGCACACACAGACACATACCAAAAAAGCCTACACACCCCACTGGCATTAAATTTTCACTGTTAAAAAAACAAAGAAAAAGAAATTACAATCACATGCTTTATAAAGGAATGTAGAGAAAGCTCATACCAGGCTTCAGGCTTCAGCTGGGACCAAGCTGAGCACACTCACTGTTATGAAACATCTCCTCCGCTTTGCCACAGCAAGCTGAGAAATCAGACTTTTAGATGGCCTGGTCAAACTAAGGGATATTAAAATCTTTCTTCTAGTCACTAAACCATCAGTCTGATAGTAAAATTCGGATGTGCTGTTACAAATAACTGGGAAGTTATGATTAAAGGGACCCTTTTTCCACCCAGAAAGGGCAAAAACTGTCATTTTTTAAATGATTTAAAATATACTTCCCCGTAATTAGTGGGAAGTCTGAATATATCAGACTCCTGGAAACATACACCAGTTGTCCTGGTGTATGTTTGGCTTTACCTCTACATATCTGGCATAAATATTTTTCATGTATATCATTCACATATAAAGCAAGCTGCATTCAAAACCTGTTGTGTATATATTTGTCAGGACAAGGTGTACTAGTAATTTCTGTTCCCTGCCATAAATGTTCTAAAACCTTTCTGGATTTTCCATCTTTCTCTCCCCTCTTGTGTTGATAGAAACCTGCTTCCAACTGGTTAATGTTCTCTCTTATTGCCCTAAAGTTTACAGGATGTTTAACAGTTGCACTGTTTGCGAAAGAGCAGAACTGGAGTGTGAGAGGATGACGAGCCTTTAATAAAAGGTACTTTTTGCCACTTTTTGCCTCTCTGCAATGTAAACATACAGAGGCTGAGAGATCTTTGCAACACAACCGTTTTGGACTTCTGGACAGGTGTAGTTTAACCAGAATTTGGCAGGTATTGATTTGGCTACTACTTATACAGAAAAGTGCATACACTCACTTTTTTTTTCTTTTTTTTTTGTGACATCTTAAGTCCATTATATATGCAACTGTTCTGCATCTCATCTTTAAAAATAAATTACAACAAAAATCAAATATATCTCTGAAAGATCGCCACGTTTAATCTGATCAAAGTGCAGCACCCCAGCATCGGCGGAAGGTGAAGAAGTGTTTGAAAAGGTTCAGATAACAGGCCCTGACTTGGGACTGGTGGGCTACTCCTTTACCTCTGAGTAAGCCAGTCACTCATACATTAACAGATATACTCAGAACAGGATAGCTCTGACACACCCTCACACATACTCACAGACAGAGTCTAACTTAGATTAGTTTGTCCTCTCCCTCCATGTCAGGTGGTAGATCACACACTCCAGTGAAGTGCATCTCCTTTCCCCTGTTTCCCTGTGCTGGGCCAGCTCTGGCCCCTCGTTCCCCCAGGCTGGGAGAGGGCTGTTGGGCCTGAGGGTCTGGCGATGTCCCACGGGGGATTCCACCTGCCCGCTTCTCTTTCAGGAAGACCTCTAGTCGGCGCAGCATCTGCTTGGGGTTCTTTTTGGCAAACAGCTCCACTTCTGTCGGTTAGAAAACAGAAAATATGGAACTCATGCAGACATCACAGTCTGTTCGTTCTCATTCTGCAGTGTTCAGAGTTTAAAGCATAGATGTTCTCATCTTACCGTGTTTCCACTGTTATTTAACTTGCCTTTTATTATTTTTATTGTTTGTTGTTGTTGACTGATTGCACTTTTATGCTACTGGCTGCACACAAATTGCCCTACGGGGACCTAATAAAGTATTGAATTGAATTCTCACAGTTGCATATAAAATGAGGAGCTTAATATTTTGGGAAAAATATACTAGATTTATACAACTCACTTTCGATCTGCAAATATGAAGCCTCAAGTTTAGCTTGGTGGAAAATGTGGGAGCAAATGTAAACAGCTTGCCGGGATCTTGTCAGCTTTATTACTCATAACTAGCCTGTTTATTTAAACAAAATCATACGATAATAACAGCTACTAGTTTAAAAAAAAAAAAAAACATCAACTAAAGCAAAAAACTTAGATTAATAAAGCATTTCTGTATCTAAAACTTTAACTTGTCTACTGAATGGTTCACAATCTAAAGCTCCCACGTAAATGGGAAAAAAAAATCTTATTAAATGATAAATAGGTCAATGAAAAATTTATGAATAGACTGATAAATGAGAATGAAGAACATAAAACACTGTTACATGCTGAGCCATGTTGGTTGTGCATTTTATAGAACTACAGGAATATTCTCAAATACATGAAACCACAATTCTGTTCAACTGCTGACAGATGTGTTTGCTAATGCACAGGTTGATCCTATGAAGACACCAACAAGAGGAGGCAAAATCCAACAACACACAGTGCAAAGACCACTTAAACAGATAAACAGTAATGAAAGGTTAGACAAATTTTTTAAATTTGGAACCACAAAAATGTCCACGGCAGATTAAACTTTAGTGGTACTGTGTGCATTTAGAGTCTCAAATTTACTGGATATAAACATGCTTTGGGAAGAAATTATTATACTTGTTGGTTCTTTTTTTTTTTTCTAAACAAAAGACTGGTGTATATTTATCAAAAGAATCATTAATGTGTTAGACTTCTACATATCTAGCTTTAAAGATGTAGAATAAATCAACTGATGACAGCCTAATCCATTTTCAAGCAATGAAAAAATGTCAGAAGAAATATTTACAAGACAATAAGTTTGAACTGTCCAGGTGTGTGAACAATAAAGGTTAGGGACCCCAGATGTACAAGACTTATCTGTAGTTTTTATAATTGGACATTTAATGGAAATTTTACCACATAGATTCATGCTAGCTACAAGGTTTCCATTTAATATTTATTTCATGTCTATAATGTCCCACTTGATGGACAGAAACAAGAGAATAAAAGATAAATGTTAAGTTACTTGTTAGTCAAGACAGACTAAATAGTTATGTTTTTAAAATAAATTATTTTTTAGATATTTTTTCATGGTTGTACAATTTTTCTGTTATTTATTTAGCATTGATTAAAATACCTGTGCATATGTGCGTTTTTTTTTAACCTGTTCATTAAGTAAGAGCAAAGCGATTTCTTTTACCTTTTAGTACAAATCCAGAGTCAGCAATGGTCTTCTGTTGGGTCTTCCACAGTTGGTACAGGTGCAGATATGTGGCGACATAGAACTCATTTAGCACACCAACCACTTGCTGACGACGATTGCACTCTCTGTAACGAACAGAGGCAGAGACAGTTGTTGGTGCATATTGATATCGGGTTACAAACAGAGAAACAGCAACATTTTCCAGAAGCAACAATGAAAAGAACAAAAAGTTAGATGGTATGACTCACTTGGACAGGGCCTCTTCTCTGAGTACTTGCAAAGCAATGCGCGTCATGTTGATTGACATCACACTGAATGGAAAGTTCTAAACCAGAGACAGTATGCAAGAAATTGTTGGAGTTCACATAAAGTAATTTCTGAAAGTATCATTTCTGGAACATGCCCATCTTGTAGCAGACTTGACTAATGACTGTCTAACCCAGGGGTGCCCAAGCTTGGTCCTCGAGAACTTGCAACCCTTGTCCACCTCACCTGAGTAAATTAAATGGCTCGTTACCAAGCTGGTGCAGAGCTGGGTTACATGCAGAAGAGGAATTTTGCAATTAGACTCAGGTTTGTTTCAGAAGAGATGCATCTAATAGTTGCAGAATGGTAGAGCTTAAGGATAGGACTTGGGCACCCCTGGTCTAACCCTTCAGCTGGAACAAAGGTCACAGTCTGCTGAAAACCATGGTGGAAGTTTGAACTTTTTCTTAAAAAAAACAAAAAAACAAAAAAAAGGATCAGATATCAGAATTGACTGATCGAGTGACCAGTACCGGTGAAAGCACAGCAAACTGCTTTAGGATTGTATTTAATGACTTGGTGATACCTGTGTAGGGTGCTGTGATAACTTGTAGATATCCCTAGCCAATGGCAGAGTCTCTGGGTCCATCACAAAGTACAGAGTATGCATCAGTCCAAGGAAACCAGTGCCACGTAGGTCAGTGCCTGGGTCTGTGCCTGCAGTACAGAAAAACCAGCAGGCAACATCACAGTACTTCCTTGGTTGATGCAATGCTGCCAACAATTTTGAATAATGAGGCCTCAGAATCACATCTCAAATATCTTTATATAGAAAAAAACGTCAACTTAATCAAATTATTTGACATATTTTTAAGAATTAAACTCAAATATTGCAGAATTTAATGAACAGTAGCTCACTGGCAACACCAAATTAAATATGAATACTGAGTTTACATCAAATGAGTTTCTATGTCTTACCCTGAAAGCCAATGTTTTCCCAGTGTGCACCGTAGCGAGGACAGTCCAGCCTACTGCCAATCAGCCTTTTATAAATGGTCTGCAGGACACGCATGTGGACTGTTTGGCTGTTATCTACTGGGCCTATAAAACATAAGACAGACAAAAACGTGGCTCAACAGAAGTGCTTACGATTTATACACCTGGTGAAATGATTACAAAAACAAAACCACCAAACACACACTCACACTGTGCAATGGCAAAGACAAGATCCCTCTCCTCTAGAAGTTCCCTGTGCAGTCGTGGAGGCCCAAAGAGAAAGTGTGTGATTGCAGCCAGACCGGTTCTACGAATAGTTGGCTGGATATTCCTCTACAGATGGCAGCGGGCACAGAAACAAAACACTCCTTTAAAATGACAGTCAGGGCTGCTAATAAGTTCATCTAAAACCTGGTTTGCACTTAGATCTTTCAATGTGGCTGGTTTTCCACAGGAAGACATTTCTTCATAAAATTTTCTTAACCTAAAAAAGAAATTTAAAAAACAATCCACTGTCTCAATTTGCATTCCTCACCAGCAAGTCCCCAAGGTCTGTGGTCTGGAAGTACTGCAGGGCTTCATTGAAGGAGATGAGTGGGGTTGGGTTGGGGTCTTCGGTCAGAGCTGTTTGGGCATAACATTAATGTTATTTTAGAGTATCATTTTCCAATGCCATGGTGTTTGCGTACCCTTTGTCACTGCTACAGCTACTCTGAATCGCCAATCGGTGAAAGGTAAAAGCCTTTACATTTAATTGATATTGTTATTTATACGTATGTGTATATTTGTGTGTCATATTTATATTTGCTGTAATGCCTGACATGTTCATTTTTTTTCTGTTGCTTCTTACAATTTATTCCACACCAAAAGCTGCTGTAACAAGTGAATTTCTCCTGTGAGATTAAATAAGAAATTCTACACACCTACTCCGAATATTTCGTCCAAATAATTTGCATGGTAATTTTTTTTTTTTTATTGAGCCAATGTCAAATCAATGTGAACATTCACATCAGTGATGAAGTTTTCCTCTCTTTTCTATAATGGGATGTAGCCAGTGCACTCTTTTCATCTTCTTTTGCAGCATCAGTGCACTGTTGTGGCTTGATGTGGAATCCACCTTGCAAGTTTGTTTTAGATTTTTTTTTAATTTTCTTAAAATTTTGCGTCGAACTTGGCGTGCATAGACAGAAGCGTTGATAATTCACCTCTGAATTAGTCGCATCGGCCGCGGTGTGTAAAGGCCTTAAGAATGACGATTCTTTCATATATAGCATGAGTTTTCATCTTTTGTAGTGTTGATAAAACAAAGGAGAGAGAAGCAATGCTAACATTTGGTCTGAATGAATTAGAAAGCCCTTTGGCAAACATCCCCTGTTTGTAAATGCTTTTTGTAGGCAGCTTAAAGTGAATCAATTCTTGTCCTGAGAAATTCCTTCAGTCTTTATGCAATTTTTAGTTCTGTGAGACCCTCAGTTATGTTTGCAGACATATTCCTTATGAGGTCTGTAAAGTGTTAGTTATATTAAGCCAGGTGGATGATGATGGTGGAAACAAACCTCCTGCTTCAGCAAATTTTTAGTCGTGTTTTGTTTGTCTTGTAGAAGCCATCCTCTCAAAGTGATGCTTATCTCTTGAATATACGGGTATTTCTGCGAACCTATCCCACAATTTACCAGTTATCCATGGACAGGCATCAAACAAGTTCTAAGCATTATTAAATCCACTCAAAAGCTTTACAGATGGAAAGGTGTTTCTTCCATGTTGGTAAGGGAGTAAGGACTTTGGTTCTCTTCTCTTCCAAGTGGCTCTTGACAAAGGGCATACTTTTGCAGCTACAACTGCACAATGGAAATGATTTACCTTCACGCCAGACCCTGCTCAACGGTCCTGAAGGTCTTTTAAAAATTTTTTTAAAAAAGATTTTTTTTTTAGATCTGATGTGCACTTAATGCTAGAAACTGTCTTGTTTTCTAAAACACCAGGTTGATATCTACCATTACTGCAAACTACTATTTTTTTAAATCATTATATTATGACCTGAGGACATGCTATTGGCACTAAAGGCTGCTGAATGTAGGTACAAGGTTTCAGAAGTGATAGTATTTATTAAGCCTTGAAATCCACATCACCTAACCTCTGGCCATTAACAAGCCATACTCCCAACAACCACCTTGAACAGTGAAACCTTGTGAAGTTATATCAAAGCTCAAATTTCTTGGGAGGGCGAACATATTTTTGCACTGTCCTCTTTTCCCTTTTTTCAGTAAAATCTGTAACACAAATCAGATCACTAACTGTTTACTTAACTATTTGCGGTGAGAGAACTTGTTTTACATGTAGGTGTTAGACTGATTCAGTCCAGACCATAAAGCCAGCTATAAAGTTATCTGCATCCTGTTACAGGTGAAACCGCCAGCCATGCCTTACCTGGCTGGATGGTTTCCAGAGCATCCCACTCCTGCCTGGCCTTTTCTAGCTCTTCATTTTCCCTTTCGTCTGTAAAAAGAGCCACAAGTTAAGAAAAGGAGAAATAGTTGACAATCTGGTCTGGACAACCCACAAATATTTTACTGTATTATGTAACCAGTAGGAGCATCCTCTTGACTAGCTTGGTTCTTTTGTAGTTCTAAATATTCCCTGCATAACAGAGCTGAACCCTTCCGACTGCCTCTAAGACCTTGTGCTTCATAAAAACAGGCAGCTTTCACTTCTAAATGATTAATACCTAGGATATATTCAAATGGGAAGAAGATGAAACAAAAGACGGGATGTGAATAGAACCTGCAGGTTTTGGTGGGTCCACTCCTGCTGCCAGGGTCTGCAGAAGACCATTCTGTTTCAGTGCTGAAATCTGGACATCAAATAAATATGCGATTACATTGCATTTAAAAGGTCTGGCTTTTTTTTTTTTAATTAGATACTAATAATAAGATGTAACTACCGGTAGCGATCTGAGAGGTGCGCTGCCATTGGTGTGGTCCTTGCCATTGTGACTGGTTACCACACCATTCATGACCTGAAAATAGGACACATACAATGCGTAAATACAAAAACTCTTCCCAGCAACATCTAATTACAAAGGATCAACTAAAAGTAATTTTTAGCTCACAGGCTTATGGTTGGTGTGTCCATTGGTGATCTCCTCAAAAGGTTTATGTTCATGTGACAAACCATTCAGACCCTGAGGAAGGGGACAAGAACACAATGCTTAACATAAGCAAATAATAAAGAAAAATTAAATTTATACACATTTAAGAAAGGTAAGCCATTATCACTGCACAACCTCTAATATTTTTTCTATTTTTACCAATTAAACTTTTTATCCCTCATGAAAACTAAAGTAAAGTTCTAAATTGTATCGAGGTTGATGGACCACATGATGCCTTTCAAATGTGCAAGCTTGCTATAACTTTATTTTTAAAAGAATGCCTTATGTTAAGGCTGACATTAAAGAGCAGTTTAATGATTAAATGATGCGATTTAATGCGTGCATGCTTATCCTGTTTACAAATGCTTCCTTACACAAGGACAGAGAGTAGGGAATTGGAGGTAATGTTTTGGCTACAAAACCAAGTTTTAGGGATAAGCACAAATGCCCTGTCAGCAGCCACCACAGCAACATGCTAAGTTGGATCAAAGATTACAGCTAAAGAGAGTAGAGTTGACCTTTGGACTGAAGTTAAACACGTGTCACATACTGCTTAAACAAATGAGCTCTTAATTGTTTAAATGTTGAGCAGGAAGAGAAAATGTGACTCCTGTAAGTTACACAAAAAGTATGGCAAAATTTGTCCACTAGCATCTACCTATGGCAAGTGCTACTGTCTGTTTCTGTCTGAATAGTGTGAAGTTACTGATACCAAACACGGCAATGAGATTAACACAAGTATATGGAAACAGAAGAAAAAGAGAAGAAGAAAGGATAGGGGGTGAAATGTTGCTACCTCAGTGGAGGATGTTATGTCAATGTCCTCATCCATTGCATCTGAGCTTGCCGACTGTTGAGGTTGTTCCTGATTCTTGTTTCTAATGGCTTCTGAAGTCGTGAAGTGAGGTGGTTTGAGGAGCTGAAGCAAGGTCCACCATAATTTCTGTAGTGCACACTTGTAGAGGCTGTAAATACCTATGCTTTTTTCATCTTTTCCTTAAATATGTAGTGCTCTTAATGTCCACAAAGCAGCCAAATTTCACAAACTGATTTTATCAGCCTTGATTGTTAGAGGAATGTGCAGATATCAGTCTATAAGACCTGACTGGGAAAAATGTCTATCCATCAATATGCATGTTTTCTGGAAACCTGCTTCCCTCCTCTCCTCCACAGATCTGTCCTCTGGCTCAGCCCCATCAGTAGTACACTGAAGCTGCATAATGACACGGCTTCTCAGGGCTAGGCTCTCCCTGTCCAAAACACTTCATTACTTTGGCACTGAAGACAAATCCAGTATGCATCTAAAGATACCAGCACACCTGTACGTAAATGTACTTGCACCAAAACTACGTTACTGTATGCTTCAATTGAAACAGCAGCAAAACATCCAAAGGGAGAACTGCCAATGTCCCAGAAGCTGGAGGTGATGGGAAAAGTTCTGGTGTGGCCTAACTCCTAAGGACGAGTGTGCAGATGCACACAGTACCTGGGAAGCAAAACATAAACATTTATTACACAATATCAAATCAGTAAGTAACGCAAAAGTAACAGGCTTCAATGTAAAACTGTAAGTATAAAAAATGAAGAGCAACTCCTATATGAATTAAAAAGCTCCATCACGTTTTCTAGATATTCCTTCATATTCATTAAGGAGTAAGTACGGAAACATTTTTTTAATTTTTTTTTTTTTAAGTAAAGCATTAGTGTGTAAGTAACATGCAACCACACATTTATATATATATATATATATATATATATATATATATATATATATATATATATATATATATATAATTAAGATTATCTATCCGAAATTAAATTCTTGATTTTTCCTCAACGTCTTATTGCTACTTTTACTGGGGCATTTTTACTTGAGCACTTTCACCATCACTGCCTAAATCCCTTGAAAGTCGCATTTCATGCACAAAAAAAGTGCATATAGATTGCTTCAGAAAAAGTTAAATAAACTATGCAATAACTTCCTTTTGGGAGGGGTGGGAGGCAGATGTTTGCAAAACCATATCGTCGATACGTCAGCTAGCAACCAGTATCTCTAGCAACCGACAAGCTAGCAATACGTCAACTAGCAGCCCCGCTGGCACAAAGACGCAGGTACAGCTTTATTCCCAAGCAAGAAAGAAACGACTTCCTTTGCAGCAGGCAAGTCGACTAAAAAATCTGCAAGAAAGTCCAAACTAATTTTTTATAAACAATTGCAACGTGCAGATAAGCAACAAAGACCCATATAGGTTGGCTAACACAAGAAAAGCCAGCTGCCAGGCTAACTAACGGGCTAACCGTAGCTCTATTGAACTGTAACGGAGATGGAGTCAGTCCTCAATCTGACAGTGACGCGCAAATAAATCAACTTTACTCTTTTAGATAAATTAAATACATTGCAAACATTGCTTGTCCAACAAAATCACGCCATATGAACCGTTTTAAAAGTACCTTAGTTTCTGATTGTTTCTCCCTCCAATCTCAGCTTCCCTTCCCCCGTCCAGTGGCCACGGTAACTCCGAGTGCATTTTGGGAATCGTAGTTTCCCACCCGACAGTAACTTCATTACGTCATTTCTTTGCTCTCGCTCAGGTGGAGATTCTCGGCGCAGTAATGATCCTTTTCTAATTACATGGATTGTACCTGAAAGGTACAGAAGAAATAATTCCTTTTGCTGTCTGCAATATAATGGGCTATGGAGGGGAGTTCCCCTTCACCAAAGTCCCTCTACATCACGGATCCCAACCCTGGTCCTCCGGTGTCCTGCAGGTCTTCCAAGTGTTCCTGCTGGAACACACCTGACTCAGACTCAGACAAGCTTTGCACATGTCTGCTAAATACACATTGATTTGAATCAGGTATGTTGCAGCGGGACACTTGGAAAACCTGAAGGACACCGGTCCTTGAGGACCAGGATTGGGGATCCCTGCTCTACATCACAAAACATAGTGTGGCCTGAAGGGTTCTTTAACACTATGGAAATGCTTGGTAAGAGTAACATTGATAGATACAGTAATCAAAGCTTTCACAAGAGATAAAAACACCATGTTACATTATCATATGTGGTCATTGAAATTTCTTCTTTCTCCATAGAGAATTCTGTATTATGTGTTCTTTATGCAGTGCAAGAATGTGTTTTCAATTCTTACCTGATGAAATAAACAAAAAAAGCTGTTATGACCAAAAATGAAATGAAACAGAGAGCAAAAAAAGAAGAGAAAGCAAAAGAACGGAAAGGAAAGGGAAAAAAAAATCAATCAAGACTATCATCAGGGCCAAGGATTTGATATGGCTGCCAAATACTGTAGCTTGTTACACAACTTATTTGCTCTAGATGAAGTTCCATTTTCCACTCCAGCAACCATTTTCTTTTCTCTTCTCATTACAAAAATAACAAAACAACATATTTTAATGGCAGCAGTGCATGCCACATCTGCTTATGCTCAAAAATAGAGTTTTCAGCAGATGTTAATTATTTGCCTCTGGAACATTCTTTCAAGAGAGGCATTATACAAACCAGAACTTACAGCTATGTAAAATGTGTGTTTGTATAGAATGCAGAAGTCAGTGTAAATCTTTCTGAAGATTTGTCTAAGGCATAATTTTTCATAAAGCTTATGGAAAAAGTGAAGAGAGATGACTGCAGTCAGCTCTCCTATTATATCTTTAAAAAAAATCCCTCACACTTTAGTTACACATCATCATTTTATTATCAAAATATTATAACAGCTTTAAATTCTAATGTTTTACACCAATTTAGACCTCACAGGTCTTAAAATCAGGTCAATACAACCTTAGAATGGTGCATGGCATATTACACAATGTCAACATTCATGTAACAGATACAAAATTCGCTGTCACTGCATCCGTACAATTTAAGAGCCGGATCCTGCCAATGATATGCACTTGATAATTGATTATCTGTAAGTTAAGTTTTTGAGATTTTGATGTTTTGAGCATTTATGTGTGTGTTAACAGACTCGCTATTTGGTTAACTATATGTTGCTTAATTTCTCTTAGATAAATATTGACCTCTGTCTTTCAGTTATACCAGTTCTGGCCTCTGTTTTCAACACAGGGCCAAGAAAATGAGCTGTTCCAAAACATTTTGGATCGTACAAAGCTACACAAAATTGACCAAATGTTACACAGCTGGCAATAATGGAAGACAGATTTCCTGTTTGGGAAGAAATCCATTGTTACTTGATCTAGGGGAATGTGCTGCTGGCTCACTCTGAACTGCTAGCCTTTGGGCTCCTTGCACATCTGAATGGCTGAACACCTGCTCATTCTGGCAAACCATGAGTCTGAAAACCCATCAAGAAGCAGGAAAACATTTTTATGATCTACTTTTGTATTCGTGTAAAAAAAATAACTGCTCTCTTTATTCGTTATTCCTTGTCAAAGTGGAAGAATAGAAGTCTCTGTGATGAGGGGTATATGTGGAAAAACACTATCAGGTCTTTGTATTAAGAAAATGACCAGTGGAATATTTAAAAGGATTTTATTTAAGCTCTAATCCGTTAGGAAAGGACAGTCTTCACCAACAGCATAGACAAAGCATAAATATCAGTGAGAACACTAACATTCATCAACTCAGCTGTCACTGTATTACAATGCTTCTATGGCATATTAATAAATACAAAACTAACAGAAAAGTGCAATTTACAATAGAAGAAAGGACAATAACAGAGCTTTTTTTTAAAAAAAAAAAAAAAGAAACACTTTACTACATGTAAGTGTATTCAGTGTTTCTGTGGAGTTAATTGGACAGATGAGTCATTTAAGCCTATCTTACTCCAGGATGGAACTTCACCAGGTTGGGTATAAGGTGTATATAAATTCTTTTGTGGGGTAATATGTGTGATGTCCATAAAACCATCAAAAATATACCATAACTGTCAACAGCCAGTTAATTAGTCTACCAGGGTAATTAAAACTTTGTTTGCAATTTTTGTTTGTATGAAAGTCCAAACCTAGTTTCTGCTGATGAAAACAACAGTCACTTTATATCAGTCTGTAGATAAGATATTGTGAGCTTCTAATTGGTGCTGACTTTTGTAGGTTGTTCAGCCCTGTCTCTGTGGTTTTTAAGATCATTTTGCTTTCTGTAGCGTGATTTCAAGTTTTTTGTTTATATTAAATCTATGAGCTTGTCATTGCAAATAGTTGCTGCACATCTATGTATCCGTAAGTGTTGGGTGTACAATGTTCTGTCTTAGTTGTTTTCTGTTGTTTTTTGTCACTATTCAGTTTCTTTGTGATTGGGACACTGGTGTCTTCTTAAATTCTCATTTCCTTATGCAAATAAATTAATATATAAATACATGTATTTAACACACTGGTAATGTACATGTTTGATGTCCAGACATCTTTTTTTCTTTTCCTAAATGTTTTTAAATGACCAAACACAGATCTTTGACGCTAACAGCCTGGGGCAACAAAACTTTCTAACTTAATCATAGTCAAAAACAGTACAATTCTTGGCATCAATGCGAAGAATTGTACTGTCTGAGCATTCGTATGCTGTTCTGATGTTCTGATGATCTGTTATTTGGGGCAGAAGTATTAAACAATGGTGTTATTGTCCTAAAGATCTCAGAAAAGCTTAATACTGTCTGGATTTTCTTATTGATATAAGCAGATTTAGGTGAGTATTTTAATGGATGGAGTTTGCTCTTCTGTCACTTTTGAACTCTTTGTGCTAATATTCAGGTGGCATCTAGTGTCAGCAGGCATGAACCATCTCCATAGAAGCATTATTTCCCATCCTGTGCCTGAGGTGGTTGGCAAAGTCCACCTGCGTCTGAGAGAGCACTTTATTTATGATTGTCTTGGGGATCCAGCCCTGCAAAAGACAAAGATAAAGCCAGTGTTAGACTGATTAATGTCATGTTTTAACTTTATTTCTATCAGTTCATGTGTCACCCAACAGAAAATACAGACATGGAAATTGCTCATACCTTTAGATCTATACTCAATAACCAGGTAAACTTGGTCTTATTTGGGTCTTCAGTGCAGGGCTTCATCACTATACATGTAGGCCCATTCTCCGCTCTGAAATATTCAATGCTCAGTTTTAAAAAGACCATTCATTTATTTGATGTTAAAAAAGTGTATTATTATTACTTCCAACCATCAAATGTAAACTGAAATACCTAATTACACCCTTCTGCTCGGGCATTTTTGGGTGCTGAGTGGAAGTCCCAGCCAGAAAGCAGGCGGATCCTCTGCGTTTGGTGCAGCGGACGCTGACAAAGTCCCTTGGACCCACCACATTGCCAGGCACCTCTGCAGATACCTCGTGAGTTATAAGTGTGTCCTGGCCAATCTTCTGGAGAATCTGTCACATCACAATGCAAAATGTCTTCAGTAATCTTGACAACATTTTTTAGGATTCAACCTAAAATTAAAAATGGCATAGAAACATACAGTATATAATCCCTGAGAACATACTGTAGTTTACAACTTGCAAAAGTGAATCTCTCTTACTTTGACTTGTTTGACATTTGGATTCCACTCCCCCATTTGCTCCATATTTCCGACCAGCTCTTCATACAGGTTGTCAGGATGTTGCTCCAGAACCACCTCCAGTTTGAACACCTTCCCAATGTCAGGCAATACTTTACTCAAAACCTTATCTCCATTTGCCTGCAGAAAGTTCAAAACAGGCTCAGGAATGAAGTGACTTTGACGCATTATCATCAGTGCACATACTTCAGCAAATTGTTATTAAACTGTGTCTATTGCGTCTATTATTGTACTCACAGACACTGTTTCAACGTTCCAACCATCCTGCTCGCTGAGGATGTTGATGGCTTTCTTTAGTGCATCCTCACCCTGTTTCACATAAGACATCTCCTCCTCATTATACCCTTCTTCCTCCTCAATCCTAGAACCTTAGAACAGAGTAGGCAAGGCAAGGCAAGTTTATTTATATAGCACAATTCAATAACAGACTGATTTAAAGTTCTTTACAGAGACAATAAAACATAAGAAAATAAGAAGCACAGTTTAAAATTAAAACAAGAATGCAGGTAAAGGAAATCATTTTGAAATAAAGACTATTAAAATCATGATCAATTCCAGCTTTAAAGAAACATGCAGATTCATACTTAAAATAAACTTATATACTTAAATAAAAACCACTGAAATGCAGTGGAGAACAAATGGGTCTTAAACTTGCATTAAATAAACTGTTTCAGCTGATCTGAGGCTTTCTAGGAGTCTGTCCCAGACATGTAGAGCATAGAAGCTGAATGCAGCTTTCCTTTGCTTCGTTTTAACTCTGGGAACTGTTAAAAGACCGAATCCATAAAGGTCTGACAGATTCATACTAGGACAGCAGGTCTCTGATGTACTTTAGTCCTAAACCATTCAGGGCTTTACAGACCAGCAACAGAACTTCAAAGTCTGACAAACAGGCAGCCTGTGTAAAGACCTCAGAACTGGACTGATGTGGTCCACTTTCTTGCTAGCATGCCACTGAAACGTATCTACTAAAATCTCACAACTCTCATATTGTTTTCTGTAATGACGTACAAGCTTTGTGACACCACACTGATTTATTAATCACAACTCACTGAGAAGGGAGCTTCGTCGCCGGACTTGGCTGATCCAGTTACAAGGACCTGGACCTGCCAGTCGGTTCAACTCATGGTGAATTGCCACCATAGCATTCTTTCTCAGACCTGGAAAAGAGAAAGAGAAAAGATCAAGAAACAGAGATAGTAAATGTGCAACGAAAGCACCATAAAAGGACATAACAAGAAAACATTTGGCTGTCTTAATCGTCCATCGTTCATAAGGCTGCATGAAGAACTGAGAAAATTGTGCATTCAAGCATAAAGTAAAACAAGGAGAAAACTAGGTCAACATTGCTGAACAATAAGCTGGATTCACGCACTCACCTGTCATGTTCCTCATATGTCGATAGGAGATGCCAGCGCACAGTTTAAAAGTTGCAGGCAGCATTTTTTTTGTGTGTGTTGTAGAAGTTTCTTGCAGCTTTAAGAGGAATTGAAAAACTGTAAAAGGATGTGTAACACAAAGGCTCTGATCTTTGTCTGAGCTGTGAATGTTCTGAGTGGCAGAGACTGCTGTTTGGGCTTCTTTCTGTGAGAGCTGAAAGCATGCGTATTTATAAGACGGTTGGCCACAAGGCCATCTTGCTATCACTACGTAGATAAACACACGAATCAGCTTGCTGTTCTAATGACCATGTCACCAAGGTTGCCTCGTGGACACGACGAGCATGTTTCAGACTCTTACAAACACTGTGGGAGATAACATCCAGTGCCTCCCTCCCTCCCTCTGCTTGGCACACATACACATACATCCCATACCAGTGGGTGACACAAGGAGGAGCAAGAAATGATGAGAGCATCCAGGAAAGATGTCAAATGAAGAGACCCTGAATGACTCATCCATCTCTTCATGGTCCCTTACAGCATAAAAACTGTGGAATTCAAGGGTAAAACGTTTTACATTGGCTTTGGCTTGTTTCTCCCTGATTATGATGGATAGCTCTGAATGAGCTTTCATAACTACCATGTCATTACAAGTGAGTAGAAATGACCTGTCAGCAAGTCAAATGTTCTGGACTTGTGGTTTCTTTTTAACAGCTGGCAGATTATTTTGATATAGATTTATGTTTATAATAGTTTTTCCAGGGGTCTAATCAAACCCGAACTAAGTGACATCACTTTGTGCATAACAGTGTACTTAAATGTTTATTTCTTTCTGAATGAGTCACTTGTTTCCTGACAAAAAAAGAACATACATAACATCATGTGCAGCCTTATTACCTTATCTGGTTTCTAGAGATGAGATGAAATGTAAACAGAAGGTATTTTATCTTGTTTTGCGTGAGACTGCAAGAAAAAGAAAAGCTCTAAAAGCCGTAGCCAAACTGAAGCTTTGTTTAAAAAAAAAGTGGAGGAATGCAACCAAGTTCTGGTTATTAAGAGACAAAAGATGTTTTGTCTCAGTACATGTAGAAAGGAAATAATTAGTCATTTTTCGATGAGTTTTAAACCAAATTTATCTTTTATTTATATTATTGATGTGTTATATGTGGCATTTTTGTGTTACTTTTTTGCTGATGATTGCTTTGCTCTGATACTTGCAAAACGTAATAGAGATAATACTGAAAACAGGATGTACTGAAGTAAACAAAAATGCTGTGAGCTATGCTGCGTAAATTATCCCCATTTTGAAAAAAAAAAAGTCAAACATAATTAGGTAGAGAGCAATAATTGTCATAAAAAGTGATCCTATCAAAGTTTTTATGGTTAAACTCTCCCTCTTTCTGGTAGATTTTTTCAGCAGGCTCAGTCGGATGACAAATGACTCACCATCACCTGATTAAAGCATGTTTTGTGAACCTTGCTTACTTAATCCAATAAAAATACAAAGCTATCTAACAGTAATATTGCCTCAGCGAACTCCACGTCAAACATGCACTCAGAGTCAACAGAGTATGCCATCACAAGCTTAGAAACCTGACAGGAGAGAAACGGGTCATCTGATTAGTACAGGAACGAGAACAGAAAAAAACAAGAAGTGATTAATAAATCCTACAGTAAGGCTGAAGTCACCTTAACCTGCAACCTCACTTCCATCCGGCCTTCTGCAGCCTGAGTTCTCTCATTTAACAAGGGAACACACAGGCCTGGTACTAGCTGACCCCTCACACAGCCAGAGGGGATAAACCAACCATGTCTCTTGCACTGTAAAGCTTTTTTTTTTTTTAACAAAGAATCTAGAGCCAAAGTGGGTCATATGCCTGATTTGGCAAGAGTTGTATTCTGTTTTAATGAGCTTCAGTCTTGCATCAAATTGCTTTTGTTTAATGTGGATCAAAGGCTGGCAAGAGTACCTGAAATCAGAAGGTCAAAGAGTCTATCCTTATTATGACTACAAAAAATGTTCTTTTTAGTCATTTTGAACTGAATTATTATTGAATGGAGTTGTATTCTTACAGGTTTAATTTTGCAGTGCCACTGAGCTGTAAAAAGGTTTGGACAAGACTTTTCCTTAATTATCTATGTATTTAGTTTAAGCTTTTATTTTGACAGAAAATGGTTGATGTCAGTGCTCGTACCCACAGCTTATTTGCAAAATGGCCACAATGTTTTGGCATTTAAAAAGTCACAACAAAATATATAAGCATTTCCAAGTTCAAAGAAATGTTTGCCTTAGTGCAGCGATGCAAAACGAAGACGTTTACTACTCAAAACATCCATTTAATATCAGCCTCAGATGTGCCAATACATTTTTTGTGTGTATTGCACCTTCATTTAATGCAGAGGAATTATTACAGCAGTGAAATGTTGTTTAATTTATCAGTGCGTATTTCTTACCAAATGCAAATGTGTCCTTCAGATAAAACTACTTTTATTACTAAAACAGACTTCAGTTAGAAACTGCTGTCACCTCTGAGGTCATGCTTTTCCAAAAACCCTCTACTCACTGCCCAGTGATTGTCTGCCTTAATTAGTGACTAACTGAAGCATTAAATAATACAAATATGACAGGGTTTTGGTGAATGATAATCCTAATTTTAAAAAAGGATGACACACAAAACAAGTAAAAACGTTGCTGTCCCATAGTGCAAAACACAACAAACATTGCACAAAAGTCACATTTTTAATGCAAAATAATATTTTAAGTCATGACAAAAAAAAATTAAGATGATAAGCTGGTTGTGTGTTTTTTTTTTTTTTTAAAACTTCAGTCATCGCAGCATCTATGTGCACCAGAACAGCATTATTTCAGGAGATTATAAGGCGAATGTCTGTAAGTATAAGCTCAAATTTAAATATGATAAACATGTAAGCATAAAGACAGAGCAGACAGGGCAATTAAGAGACAGACGAAATGTTGAGTATTCAAACTATAGTACAGAGTTTATTGGGACTTGAATGACACAGTGGGTTTGGCTTTCACATGCACTCAGCACTTTGCTGTACATCACATTAAGAAGGAAAATTCCCTCATGGACTCCCTGCACTCCATCCTTTACTCCTCCTTCCCTTTGCTTCCAACAAACATGTGTGAGTCTGTGTGTATTTGTGTTCCTCAGCGAAGCAAACAAAGCATGAAAGTCAGAGAATAAACAAAGTGCTGATGTCTGTGTGGGCATTGTCTGGGAGATCATACTAACAAGGAGGCACTTCAGTCTGATTCAGATTTTTTTCCATATCAAGTACGCAGAGAGAGAGAGAAAGAAAGAAAGAAAGAAAATAGGCCTGTGTGAGGGCGATTAAAATTACTGCATGGAACAGCTTTTTACTAGCTTAAAGAAGGAAAATACCACATTCTCAAAACAAGCAGAAGAGACAAAGCTCTTCCTCCCTTTTAATTGGCTGTGTCGCTGCGAGAAGGCCACTTCTTTGTGTGGAGATCCTCTGGTGTCTTCCTCTCCTCCTCTTCCTCCTCCTAGGCTGTGACATGAAGGAGCTGGTCTGATTAATGAAGATTTAGATAAGGTAAACATTTCACATAGCTGCTTATACCCTGTGTCTTGATTACAGCTGGGCACAAAACAAGAGGAAGACCCTTTAGATTTGTGAGGCATTTTGAAGAGCACATTAAGGATAGGTATCAACGGGCAAAATATGTGTATAAAAATAAAATAAAAACTGTACATGAAACAACAATGGCTATGCAGCAATATCGTTTACATGGAAAAGGCATAGGGAGAACAAGAAGAACACTTAAGTTTTGAATGTAGAAAAGAAGCGGCAAGTGACAGTATCAATACAATAATGTGCCTTAATGATCAGAGGTAAAACATTTTCATTTGGTTAACAAAACAGCATGACAATATTTCAAACTGTGCAACTTGTACGTCAGGCTGAGTGCATGTGTTCCTCTCCACTCCATGGGGACTGCAGAAAATTTAACCAAAAAAAAAAAAAAAAAAAAATCTGTCTCTGTACAGCATATTAATAAGGTTTTTAAACTCCACATAATGTCAAATATAAAGTGACACTGTAAACCAAGGGAGACAACTTTTGTGTGTATAAGATGGTAACATCAGTGGAATGAGGTATGCAGAAGCGAAAGAGATACAGCTGTCCATACTTACACTTGTCCATGCAATGAAAACACAACACGATTCTCACAATTCTGAATGTGTGCATCTATCTGATTGTGTATGTACTCTGTGTTTATGTGTGCTTTAAGCAGTATGATATGTCTGTAGGCTCATATCTAGAGAAAGTGTATAAAAGGGATCACACATTCTGATCCTCCTGTGGTTCTACACAACAGCTAAAAACCTTCAACAATTCAACATGACAACAGTATCACAAAACTAAAACTGCAATCTTTGGCCTGAGTGTACACAAGGCAATGTACATTATGTGTTGAGGTTGTTGAGGTGATGTGTTCTGAATGTCTAGGAGTGATCTGAGGTACAGGAGGTGAAGCACAAAGAAAGAATAATTTAAGAGTATGAGTTGTGCAGATGGTGACACGTAAAGGTTGTAGATAAATGAGAGAGATATTGTTACAAGATGCAGGCCAGAAAGAACAAGACTAAAAATGACTGAAAAAGAAACTCCTTTTTTTTTTTTGGGAGAAATAAAAATATTCACCGAGACCCCAAACTTCCATTCCCTGTGGTGGTCTTTATTATACAGTGGATCCCCTGAATATTAGTTTTTATTCTATCCTTTAGTTTTCATCAACATCAGTGGCTCTGTTCTATAGTCCAACAATCCTGAGGGTAAGTAATGTTTGTCCGAATATTTCCAAACATCTCTGCAACATTGACCGTCCTACAACAAATGCCCAGAGTCCCCCCACCCCCTCTCCCCCATCCCCTTTCCCTCCCACCCTCCCATGGGCTGACCATTTATGCTTTTAGACAGGCTGTCTCAGGCTGCTGCACAGGCCCCAGCTGTGAACCAATCAGCAGCAGGGAAGCCCTTCTGAGCTCCTTCCCTTTATGTTTTTATGTGGCTCCCACACTGTCATCGTGCCACTAGGGGGCAGAGTTGGACATGGAGTCCACAGAATTTACACTGGAAGACTGCACACGGCTGTTGGAAATAGACACCTCTGGGTGCTGCGGTAAATTAAAAGAGAGAGAAGAAAAGATCTGTGTGGGTTAATTTGAATGAGCTTGTCTGGGTTTGCAAGAGCATCTGTGGGTTCACTTACGTGCCTCCTGAAGATCCTGTCCAGCAGGCTGCGTCTGGGTGGCTCTGGCGGCTGATTCCAGTCTAGATCCGGAGGTCTCGTCCCTTGTGGCCCAAACACATTCAAATCTCTGAAACACTCAGTTTCTATCATCTTAAGGAGAGGAGAGAACAAAAAAAGGAAAAAATAAAGGGAGAGAATATTTGATGACCATTAGATGAGCTACTCCAGCACTTACACAATCCCTACCCCATAAAGTACATTCATTTACCTCATTCTGCCATGGGATGGAAACACTTCCTGTAGCAAATTTGGAGTAGAAATCGTTGTCAGTTTGGTCCAAATTCACTCCCTTGACCGTGGAGAACTGCTCAATGTCCAAAACATCCTTACAGTACACTGCCCGAGGCTGGGAGAGGGCAATGACCATGGAAAAATGGGGTTGAGCGGAAAATGAAGAAACAAGTTTATCTTAATAGATCGTTCATCACCAAAGAATTTAACTTGATGTTCTTATGAGGACCTTTTATCCAGTAATGACCATTTTGTAGTATCTTTGTTAATGTAACAACTGAAAGAAGCTACAGTAAGGGCCTAGCTTAATAGCAGCTTTTAGCTGCGGGACTGATCTAAACATGCAGGAACACAAAACACTCACATCAGGTACGAAAGGAGGCTCCACTATTCCAGCCTCCATTCTCTTGAAGTTGATGTTTTTGAAGAACGAGTGGGCCTTGACGCCCGCTGCTCCATCTGCCTTGCACCCCAGCCTCTGCTTAGGGTCTTTGGTGAGCAGCTGGCCGGGTAGAAGATGAGATGAATCATTCAGATGTTCATTATTTTATATTCCTCTGTGTACACAGACACCAGTCCACAAAGCCTCACCATTCTACAGATCGCCTTGGCATCCTCTGTAAACTTGTCGTTGTACTCTTCCTCTTCCTCTTGCACCCTCCTCTCCACTTCCTCCCGCTTTACTCGTTCTTTGCGGGCACGGAACGGTGATCGTCCAGCTGTCATCTCGTAAACAAGGCAGCCCAGTCCCCACCAATCAGGACTCATTGCATACTTTTCATTGTTGATCACCTCTGGAGCTGGAGAGAATTTGAAACAGCTTGTTTTGGTTCAATAATTAGAAATTGTAGTTTTGGAAATGTCAAAATTAGTACATCTTACCCATGTAGCCTACTGTCCCAACTCTGCCTCTTATAAGTTCTCCATCAGGTACTTTGATGGCCAAGCCCAGGTCAGAAATACGAATGTGTCCTGCAGCACAACAACAGAGTTATCAGAAGCTATGTCATACATCCACACAACTCATTATGATGCAACAGTGTGGTTTGACAAACAAAATGCTGTGCAAAGCAGTAACCAGAAATTCAAGCTACTGATGTTTCAAAACTCACCATTGTCATCTAAAAGGATGTTCTCTGGTTTCAAGTCCCTACAAATAATAAATAATATGAGGAACAAAATAATCAATTCACACTGAAACATGGGAAAAAAGTCTGAAACTTTACATTAGTGCTTTAGAATGCTACCTGTAAACAATGGATTCCCTGTGTAAATGATCGAGTCCACAGCAGATCTGAGCAGCATAAAACTGGACTCTGTCTTTATCGAAGCCAGGCGTGCCCATGTTGTAGATGTGAAACTTTAGGTCTCCGCCATTCATTATGGTCAGCACCAGACAGAGAGCATCTTTGGTCTCATATGCATACGCTAAGCTCACCTTAAAGAACATAAGAGCCTGTTAAGTGGGATAAATGTACTACATGGATGCAGATATGCAGCAAAATATTCCCTTTTTTACTCACAACAAATCTACTGTTGACTTTCTCTAAAATCTGCTTCTCATTGAGAGCCATTGATTCTCCTTTTCTCTTCTTGATCCTCTTCTTCTCCAGCTTCTTGCAGGCGTACATCTTTCCAGTTGCTCTGACCTGACAGGCACACACCTGAAAAGACAAACAAAATGGTAAATAGCAGAGCACAATGCTTTAGAGATGACAGTTACAGTTCTAGCTCCATGCCTTACCTCTCCAAATCCCCCCTTTCCCAGAACTCTGTACTGTCTGAAGGTGTCTTTAGTGATTGGTTGCCTGACAGAACACAGACACAGCAAAATCCATTAATAGATGCATATGTGATATTGATCAAGACAGAGATATTATCTGCAGAACTCAATATCATCCAGAGTCTGTTTCCTGCACAGAGGGTGGGGTCTCTTGTACGTAATTTCAATTTCCAGACATAGATACAATCAAGGCTGCTTTGCAAGCCTTCTGCACTTTGTATAAAATATTTTCCATCTATAAATGTGATTCTTTCTGAATCGTTTTCTTTTAATCCAGAAGTCGTTATCTTCTTTAAACTTCAAATATGTGACAGTATTTAACAAATAAAAAGGTCCAATATTTTGATTTAGTTGCTATTTACTTACAGTTGTATTTGTTTTATGGCTTCGGGTGGAATGCTGTGATGCTTTTTAAAGTTCCATAGTAGAAAGATACATAAAAAAACAAAGAAAAAGAAATAAAAACTACCTTTCCAGCATCTTCCACTGCAGGAAGCGGTCAAAGTACATGCTGTTCTGGTAGTCTGCAAATGGAGCTCCACTCAGGTAGTCATGTACAGCCCTGGTCCAACACACAACAGAGTCAACTCAATCAAAACACTTACAACAGAGGAAAAAGAAAAATCCATTTAATAAAGTAAAATTTTGGTTGCAAAGTAAAAAAAAAAAAAAAAAGTGAGACACCTGAAGGCAGGTGAAGGTAAAGTGAATGCTGCTCACTTGCGACAGTTGCTGAAGATCTCTTTACAAGGACTGAGCTCCAGGTTTTCTCTGCATTGCTCTGCAAAAGCTTCCGCAATGTCTACTCGCTGAGGTGACTACATTAACACATATAAAACACAGTTAGATGTGTGCACACATGCACAAAAAAAACCACTTTATTTTATGCACCAATGCAACTTAGTGAGAGATGCATACACCATACATTTTTGGTCTATTACTACACCAGTGTAGTAAATTTATTCAGTTCATTGCAAATATTCGCAATTCGACTGTTGCTACATCTGCTAAGCTGCTATGACATATAGATCTTTTAAGTTTATAACATTATCAACAGGATAAAGATTTTTGCTTTAGCATACAGATTTAGGATAAAGAAGGCTGGGAGGATGATGCAATGTGTCAGATAAATAAACTTACTTGTTTAGAGAGAAATGTCTTGATGATCTGGTCCCCTCTACTTTTTCTTTTTTCATCAGGTGTCACCTCATAGTCTTCCTGAAAAAAAAAAAGGTCCATCAGTTAAATCCACGCATAATCAGTCATCAGCGTCCGCAGATCCTAGTTAGGTCATAATAATAATAATAATAATAATAATAATAATAATAATAATAATAATAATAATAATTAGATTAGATTTATCTTGCACTGACATTTAACCTATTATTTATCCACTCCACATTCATACTTGGTGAGGACAAACAGCATCTGGGGCAAACTGACAGAAATGTTGCTTCTCCAACCACCACAGGAACATTCATACTTATTCATACTCCAGCGATGCTGGAAGCAAGGAGGGTGAAATGTCTTGCCAAAGGACACAACAAAAGATGACTGAGGTGTGGGATTCAAACAGCCAACCTTCCAGTCATTGGACAACATGCTCTACCACCTGAGCCACAGCCACCCCAGAAGCTCCCTTTTATCATAGCATCAGTTTAGCATGATTAAATATTTATTAGATCTACCAGATCAGATATAAATCATTCATTATCATATGCAGCTTGCCAGGAAGTGAATTTTTCTGAACTTTAGCTGCAAAGCTAACCACGCTATTTTAATCATTATTTCAATAAACTATTATTTAACAATAACAGCAAGAAACTAGATTAACTGTAGAAAATAATAATACATTTAAAAAGTAAAGAATATCTATAAAACAATTTAAAAAGGCTCCTTTTCCAGTCACATTCAGTCCATACTACTGTGCTCTAAATTGCAGAATCTGATAAATGATTTGCTCAAAATAAGGAAACATTCCCCCTTAAAAACCTTTAATGGAAAAAGAAAACACAACCAAAAGATTAAACATAGCTCAAGTGTTTTATACCCATCCAAACAGAAGAAGTCAGCTGAGATAAATGAGATGTTACTAAAAAGAAAATCCTCTTAAATTACACTGATGATGATTTAGGACTTGGGCCAAAAGGCCGGATGCTTAACTTTTCCTCCTCTGTGCTTTTCGGCAGTGAACCCCCACCCCACGAAACTTCAATTGAATTCTCTCTCTCTCTCTCGCTCTGTATTGTACAAAAGCCATTTTTTCATGATTTTCATTGAAATGATGAAGCAGCTGCTGCTTGGTCATGACGAGGCCACTTCACAAACACAAACCTCTCACTCCGCATCACTGTGCTCTGCCGTCACTCTCACATAAACATATGCTGCTCTCTGCTCAGCGTTGAACATATGTGGCCGCTGACACAAATATGTTGCGCCCTGAACATTTCACAAAGGCGGTGACATGAAAAGCGCTCTGACGCATTTCATCGCCAACCCTTTTAACTTCCCAAGCAGCAGGGAAGCAACATGGCGCCCATGCTGCATGGTGGCCCCACTCTCTCTATTAGTGGGCTTTTTCCAGCATGGTCCTGCGTTGCTTGGCAACCACACAGTAAACACGGTGGGATTCCTTGAGGTCCTGGAGTGTCACAGTGTGTCACTCTAGCGTCAGCAGCTTTCCACTACAAAACACACACACACACACATACATATTCACATATATATACAGTGCATGCACACTTAAGCCCAGAGCTTAAGAAAAAAATGGGCTTTAAAAAGCTACAACGTCACTGACACTTTAGAGCATTGTGGGGGAAAAAAGACCAGCATCAAAATATGCCAAATACAAACTTTGAAAAAATTGACTGAAATAAACAGCAAAATAGAGAAAATTGAATTATAATTGCCACCAAGGGTTGAGAAGCTCCAGAGACTTTACACACAGATGCTCTCATAAACTTACACACATGATCCAACGCCATGTGTAAAAGGGCTGTCTGACTTTTATTCCTTTGAGATATATATATATATATATATATATATATATATATATATATATATATATATATATATATATATATATATATGTGTGTGTGTGTGTGTGTGTGTATTGTACACATCACTTCCACTGTAACTCCAAAGTGGCACTCCTTCCTCCAGTCCACACACTCCCTCTTCCTCCTCAATTGGTGTTTTAAATGCACTCCTCCTCTGTTCTTACTGACTGCCGACAAGCAAATCCTCTAAAATGACTAGATTACATAATAAATCTGTCAATTAAACTTTACAACTGTGTACAACTGTGCTATTCAGTCACTTGAAAAACAAGCATCTGTCCGGTAATCACACTTAGACCTGGCTTATTAAGTGCTCAGCAATGAGCCTGGCATCAGAGTTTCTCACCATGGACTGACTGCAGAATTAGCTCAGCATGCATTTTGGATGCAAGTGGGTTCCCTCTAGCAGAGGTGGTCACTTTTAGGAGTGGGCGGTTAAAAGAGGCCAGAGGAAGGGAGGGATGGGGGGTGTGTTAGGATTGGGAAACAATGCTGCCCTTTCTGTCCTGTCACATGCCCACAAAGATATTCTGGGCAGAGATAGATAAAGACTTAAATGTGTCATGTGGGAGGTATTTCGTCTAGACACAGAGTGGGAGAGAGATGGGGGAAGAGGGGCAACAAGCTGGGTGAACTGCCAGGGGATCTGACTGTTTGAATAATCACTTCTCAGTTAAATTGTCCCTGTGGCTGCATTACCAGCACCAGTGTATTTACAGCCTACAATGCAATCAGAGTGAGTACACAGAAATGGTAGACAGTTGTGTGTTTACAAAGCAATATTCATTCACAGCAGACGACTTTTCCTGCTCCGCTGATAACACACCTGGGTCTTCATTGAAGAGTTGATCATGTGCAGTTTACAATAAAAATATGATTTACAACACAAGATTTCATAGGGATACAAGCAATATAAAGTAATTAGATTCCAGTTTCTCATCATCATCTATTTTTCCTCTGTATTTGGACTAAAATGTTTTAAGATGATGTTTAAAGCAAAATGAGTCAGTTTGTAGAAACAAATATTATTTGATTTAAAAGCAAAGACATTGATAAGGATGTTTCTTTGTCCAACTACTGGCAAAGATGTTAATGTTAAAAAAAGGGCAAACTTCAAACTGAACTTTGAACATGTTATCAAGGAGCTCCGCCAACACATCAGCACTGTTAAGGAAGTATTTAAAGAAAAGCAACAATGTCTTTGAAAAGCTTAAAATTATGGGTAAAATTATACATCTTTGAGTTTCTTTAAGTCATGGTTTTATATTTCTTTTATTCGTCGCTAAATCCGTTATGCCTGCATTTGTACTGTTGCGCTGTATATAATGTTAATATATTTACCAATCTTTGAAAAAAGCATTTTCTATGTAAAAAAAACTCAGTCCTGATGCTTAATTTTATTCTAATTCCAGTGAATCTGAAACTGTCAATTCAGTAAAATGACCTGTTTTAGTTTTTTTTTTTAAAAACAAAAAGATCACACAAAAGGTAATTATTTAAAATATAGAAATTCTGTTGGCATCTTAATAATTACATATAAAACTTGGTACTCAGAGAGGGAAAGGATAAGCCATTGTACAGCTGAGCTCTCTAAAGAATGTTACTCTCACTAGGCGCCTTGACAGGTAAGAAAATTTAATTAGTTGGAACTTAACCTTGTATGATAACAAATATATCAGTGTGTATATCCATATATGACTTTGATATAGATTCCCAGTGGTCAGGAAAATTTTAATGGCGACCCTCTGGTAAAAAGAGACACACTGTTTGCATGTGTGTGTTTGTACCATTGCGTCCAGAAGCTGGATGCATCGTTGCAGGTTGGATCTGGTCTCACAGTACAGACGGAAGAGAAGCCGTCCAATAGGTTGTTTCTCACAGATGCTGACATAATCCCTCTCTGCAGGAATAAAAATAAACACACACATTTGACGCACAGAGTATGGAAACACCAACAGATGGATAAATCAGCGTCAGATGTGGGAAGCACACAAACAAAACGTACCAATAATTTTTCCTAATTCAGCACACTGGCTTATATGGGGAAAACGAAGGATCTCCTTCCATTTTTTGCTCCTTCCTTTCCTCTTTCCTCCTCCACCTGTGGTGGCGGAGAAAAAAAAGAGAGGTAAAAACATTACAAAGACAGGATTCCATAAAGTTGTCAAAGTTCATTTTCATCAGTGGGAAGCAAATGAAGGCCTAATCCCTAAACGAAGTGGGAGAAAGAGGAGGGGTTGTGTGTGGGCTCTCCCCTGAATGAAATCCCAGTCTCAGCATGTATGTACAGTATCATTCATAGATTATGTCTCGCTTCCTCTGTAAATCTCACCACTCTCCGCTGACTTTCTTCCTCACTCAGTAGCTTTTTTGAAAGTGGAACAGCATGTGTTTAATGTGTGTGAGTGTGTGTGTGTGTGTGTGTGTGTGTGTGTGTGTGTGCGTGTGTGTGTGTGTGTGTGTGTGTGTGTGTGTGTGTGTGTGTGTGTGTGTTTGCGTTCACACTATTCTGACTGATTCAGTTCCCATTTAAACCTGGGATCCAGACTGGAATCATCATCAACAACAACAACCCTACGATACCAAAAGTAAATATCTTTGCTTTTTCTCTTTCATTGCTTCCCCAACCAAAGAAAAATCACCTTTGCCTCCTAAGCTATCAACCACACAGAAGTAAACACAATTATGAGAGCTTATTTCACTGGTTTCCCATCCCTTTTTGCCTCACTGTGCTCTACATCATGTTCAACATCATGCTTCTCCTGGTTTTTGTTTATCCTCATATACTATGACTGCTGCAATGAACTTAACAGGGATTTCCTTTAACTGCTGTGGGCAGTGGAAATTCGCAGCGAGCGGCTCGCCCAGTGTGAGAGGCTTTGAGAGCAGGAGAAGCAATGACAAGCAGACATCTTTAAGTAATAACCCAGGAATGTGAGACGCAATACGTCATGTTGGAGCCTCTGAGTGAGAGCTTTAGAAGTTTTCCCATCAATCCTGCTGCATTATGCTCTCATCTCTTTCTTCCCTGCTGTTTGCTCTTTTTAAACATGTCTCTTGATCTCAGATACACCGCTGTAATACTCTTAAGCTCCCACTTAGACTTAAATGGAAAAAAAAAAAATCTAACTTGCAAGTTTGTTTTAGCGTAGACATATTCTGACGCCCCTCCAAGCTGCTCCTATGAAAAACAGGCACAGAGGTATCAGTTTTGCACAGTGGCCTTTCTGTCTGAGTTTGCATGTTCTCCCCGTGTCTGCATTGGGTTCTCTCAGGATACTCCAGATTCCTCCCACTGTCCGAAGACATGTGTTAGGTTAACTAATCACTCTAACTTCTCCACAGGAATGAATGTGAGTTTGTCCTTTGATGCCAGTGGCACTGGCGACCTGTCCAGGGTGTGCTCTGCCTCTCACCTGATGATTGCTGGAATTAACTCCAGGTGCCTTTTATGCTTAAATGAACTAAGTGGCATAGAAAGAAATGAATAAATAGATAATGTATATAATTCAGAAGTATAAAAAGAAGCCTTAATTATTATTTTAATACTTTCCTTGCAAGTTTGCTTCACAACAGAGTTATGAGCTTTCAGGGACACCCGTTACAATCTCAAGTTGAGTAGTTTTCTTCAGAAACACACCCAATGTCATCAAAAGTTGAGTACACAGAATGTTACCATGTTGCCAATGACAAATAAATTCCAAAAAGCAAGAATGCATTAATAACTGAAGTCAAAGTATCCTGAAACAATCATTAACTGCCAGCACCTGCTCCACATCGACATTACTGTAGACCAAACAAGCTATAAACTGGCACACTTCCTTATTCAAGCACCAGTTGTGCTCTGAAAAACAGTTAATGTGTAAAGGTATTCTGCACAACAAAACCTCAACATACTCTCTGGCATGGTTAAGTATTTTCATCTCTTTCAATAGAAATATGGCTTCTGCCAAAGAGAACAGTTAATGAAAAAGGTCACTGAAGCTAAAAATGAATGTACTTGTGATACTATAAGGCATTCGGGGATAAACCAAATGGCACATATTTCCTGTAAAGGGTCAACTTGATGTCAAATAATTGTACCAAACATTGGCGCTCCACCCTTGCATTCAAATTCTGCACAATGCCGAGACAACTACAAATAATGTGGTTCCTCCTTTTTCTGTGTGTGTCCTGTTTTTGTTCCCCCCTCCCTGATCTCTAAGCTTATTTATTTTTCATCTTCTTTTCCTCCTCATCTGCTCATTCTAGCTCCTTGAAACTCAGTCACGAGTCAACAATTTTTTTTCCCTTTGAGACTCTTGAACCTTTTTTTTTTGTCATCCCCACATCATGGCGACCAAATTGCTGGCCTCATTTGCTGCTTCAGGCCCATGAACACTCTTTGTTTCAGGGTTGTTTGATGCGTACAGTTCTATGGACCATGTAAACAAAAAAATGACTGATCAGTAATTGACCTCATTTTGCATCTTTGCTTATGAGCCTATAGTTTTGTCTGCATATGATCATGAGTAATCAAGTTAGGGCTTCAGAAAAAGGCAGCAACAAAGACCCGGTAAAAAAAAAAAACAGATCTCGATTCTCTGCATCGTTAAAACAGCCAATTTTAATTCAATCGCATTAAGATCCAATATTTGGTTGACAGAAACAACTGCTTGCACACTGAAATAAAGGCTCAGTATTCTCTTTCCCTGCCTCCAGCCACACAGGTCTCACATCCTCCCTGGACCCACAGCTTCCCTTTTACACCTCTACAGCTTAATCCTGCACCCCCAGTCAATGTCTTGGCATCAATAATATGTTTCCATTATATAATGCTGCAGCCTCAGCAGCATCAGTGTCAGCGACTTAAAAGAACCTAAATAACAACATTACACTTCTAAACAATTGAGAGGAGTCCCTATTGTGTATTGTTGTTGTTGGCTGTTATTTAGTGAGGTAATCTGAAAATAAGTCTGCTCCAGGCAGCACAGCAAAGATCACTGTAGGTTCATTTGTGTGCATAGCCCGATACTGCCAAAGAAAAAATACCAAGTAGCAAGAATTATGCAACAAAGCAGAGTGCATAAATTAATATTTAGTATCCGGCTATTTTATGTTATTTAGTCGTTTATCTTATCTTGTTTCAAATCATTTTGAGTTTGAGAGTTTTGTGTATTTTGGGGTATTTAACACTGTGTGGAGAGGAACAGTTTGTAGGAAATGAAGTATTCATTCATTCATTCATTTTCTATACTGCTTAGTCCAAGTTAGGCTTACAGGGAACAGATGAGGTGTAATTAATACTATTTTTTCAAGTGGATATCCTAATAAGTTTCTGTAATTGCAATACAAACTTTAAAAAATGTGTGATGAACAAAATAATCTTGTTTTTGAGTATTTTTGCTCCACTGATACTGTATCAGTATCAGTATCTAGCTCACTTAGACCTATTACTAATAAAAAGAGGCTTGACAAGAGTGACAGAAGTCCAAGCCACAAATGAAGAATCAAAGTGATCTATGTTGAACATAAAAGCATGAATCAGAATAACCTCAAGATTTAACAAAGTAAAGTGAATACAAATGTGAATTTACAATGCTTACAATGTTTGGGACTCGAAATGTATTAAAAAAAAACCTTGTTGGTCCCATCTGATTCTAAAATATCTGCATTCAGAAAATTAGTGGATTAAGAATGAAGAAAAACTGTTTTTCTTCTGACGCCTTTGAAATATCTCAGCCTTCAGTCCAGTAAACCATCACTGTCTGTAGCTCATATCATACATGCAACATAATAAAGACTTTCAATTAAACATCCTCATTTTACTAAATATAGCCCTTTATCATGGTGAACCAGACTTCTTTGCAGTGTCTTGCCAGTCCTTTTGTCAGCATATTTAGTTGGTTCAGGTGCTTCAAACAACTTGAGGCTTTTTTCCAGGGGGAATTATGCGTAACTTCATATGCAGACAAACCCCTCTAATCCCCAAAATATGTAAATATTGTGAACATTCATAAATTAAATTATATCATCTTCATATTATGGACTTGGCCATCAAGTAGTAACAAGATATTTCCCAGTGTCTCACACTTGTTGCTGTTAAAAAAAACAAAACAAAACACAACTGTTGTGAGATGAAAGAATTTCCATAAATGCATTTTGTACATGATGCATGGCTTCTGCATTTCTGTGTGATGAAAAAGTAAATCTTCCGACAGGAAATGAGAAATTACCTCTTGAGGGAACTTTACAAAAGGATTAGTTATATCAACAGAAAAGGATGCGCAAAAATGTTGAAATCACAATCTAAAAAGATCAGAAGACAAATAAACAAAAACCCTTCTCCTTACTTTCAGATGTTTGTCCAGGGTGTCAGTAACAGGTTTCCTGTTTACCTAAACCCAGCTATTAAAAGTACGAATGTGTTCACAAAAGTCCTCCATAAACCACCCTTGGTGCTCCGTTTATATTTTTCTTGATTGAACAGTTTTGCCTCTAACATGGTCTGTCACTTACACATGAGCTGAAATATGCACTGATCTGTGGATTTGCTGCACACAGGAACTTGTCAGTCTAATTTGTTCCATGCGGGCAGTGTGGTCGCCGCCCTTTATTTATGTTTCTGCTAAGCAGTTCTGACATCATCAAGGCATGTCAAGTGCAGCAAAATATAAGGTCAGAGAGAGAATGACATCCATCTGGCAAAACATCGGGGGGTTACCGGCATCCCAAACATCTGTGTGTGTTTGCGCGCACACACTATGTCTTTACTATGACCTCTCTCGTAACGTCCTCATGCTCGATTTAACCAACATGGGCAGTACTGCAGGGCCCATCCATCGACACGTTTAAAAACATCCCTGCTTAGCTGTGAGGTTATATTCATAAAGTGTTGACAAATAATAATCTGAGCCTTTAACCATTTTACAGACATGTGCTCTATTTGCAAGCAACTGCACAACAGTGTCACCCCAAATGTGAAATTTATCTGCTGTGGACAACCAGTGTAAAACCACATCCTGAGAGCCATGCTGTGCAACTCGCTCATCTATCTCACAACATCTGCAGCAGGATAGGATGTGAGACAAACTGGCACTGGCAGAAAAGAGTGCTGCAAATACTTTATGAGCTGTTCTTTACACCTACGCTGCAAAAAAAGTCAGAAAGATTTTGGTGGATTTCTGTTTCTCTTTACTCATATTCTGCCTGTGTTGAACCTTGTTGTCAGAAACAAATGATTATGTCTTTCTGATTATCCAAGTCTTACTTATTTTCACATCTCCTCCTTTGTCTGAGCTGTTAAATGTCGCCCTTGCAGTTGAGTCATGCTGTGGTAGCGAGGTATCGACACAGTGAGGCCTACCAGCACCAGACACTGATTCAAATGTCTTTGTTCTCTCAGCCGTCTTCTTCCTTCTCTCCTTCAGTGTCCAACTGTTAAGCACCTGGTATTTATTTGCATGAGACCTGCAGGTTTGGACCAGACTTCTTGCCAATGCAAAAACAAGAATTGTAAATACACAACATGCAGATTACATAGGACTGACGTTTGAATGGCACACAACAATATCCCCTTCCTGCTTGACAGAGTGCTTGGTTTTACTTTATCGTGAGAAACACCTTGATGGCAAAGCACCAGATATACATCTGTCACTTGGGTAAAAAAGGAGCTGTGTGAAAGCTAAACAGTTTTGCAGGTTGTGCTTTTTGTGAGCTGTGCACATCTCATGTGTCAATGTTCTGCTTCTGTGTGACGCATTTAAAGGGATGCAAATGTAAATAAAGAAGGGAGATACGATAGTGTATATAACCAAGTTATTATAAGCATATAGGCAGTTCAAGCTAATCCACTCTAGGCATTAGTTTCACAATGCCAACACCACCCAAGTCAAAGTGTATTTTTGTAGGGCAAAGAAAATGTTTTTCTTTTTGCTGAACAATGTTTTAAAATTTTCAAGCTTCTGAGCAGCTAATACAAAAAATAACTAATTAAATAACTAAAATTAAAAATAAAATAAAAATAAATAATAAAAAAAAAATCAAATTAAATCACTAGTCATGTATTTGTACAAAGTACAGGACTAGTTATTTAAAACTAAATGAGCTTTATCTTCAGCTCCCATTTATTCATGTCAGAGCAGCTCATTGAAGAGTTTACGCTGAAGCCTGCAGCAAGTGTGCCACAGGAAGCTGGAGGAAACGTTGGCCAGACCTGAGCAGAAGGGGAGGACTATAGCAGGAAGAAACTCTTTGTTGACCTGTTCCAGCATGATGTCATGTCGATGCCTCTGTCCAGCCACCTTATTATTACCATTCTCAACGAGCCTCTTCGTTTACAAAGGCCTCATTATGGTCATAATAAGAGAGGATGATCCAGCTGCAGCATCTGCAAACACACTTAAAGCAAACATTGATGACATATTTTTACTTTTATTTACACTAAACTATTCTTTTGGCTGCTGCTGCAGGGAGCTCACATGTTAATCCACTTGATGAGGGGTTGTATACTCCAAATCAGTCATTAACAATAAAAGAGAGATCTTATCAGGTATTTTTATGCTAGCTGTGTCCCACCACTTTTATACGCTGCACTGGCGACAGCAACCAAACCCAACCTGACTATAAAAACGTGGCTGTATGTAGCATGAAAAAAACACACTCCTGTGTAAATCTGATTTACAGCATGGCGCATATTGGCCTCAAATGTACTACTTGCACAAAGCTTTAAGAAAAGTACACATCTGTGCCCATTTTCCTGTCTTCATATCCTTGTAAACATTGCTGTTATAAATAGTGCGGTGCTCAAGGGCAGCAGCCGCAATGTGTTATTACAAAGTGAGGTGGTCAAACCAGTCCATGACCTCAGAGCTGGAGAACTGTGACAGTTGTCGCTAGAGTAGCTTTATCACTGAGTGTGAGTTCAGGAGCGAACAGCCAAGTGCATGAAGAAACTCGCATGCAGGGGCAGAAATCTCCCAAAAGCATGCAAAAAGGCAGGGTACATTTCCTGTATGGGAACATTCAGGTGCCACAGGTTTCCTACTCTATAAATATACTAAATATGGAATGTGAGGAGGGGAAACATTGAATAGACTGAAATTATATAACACACTAGGGCTGTATGATCAAAGGGCCACACACAGCTAGGCAATACATGATGTTTGCCCAACTATAAAAGTCCAAGAGGATAGAGCATAGTTCAAATGAGGCCATAGCCATAACAGGCAGCTTTTTTGCTTTCAACAAGGTGTTATTGTGTTTATTTACTTGAGGAATGTTTTGATAGGTGGAACAATCCAGCAACTCCCTGAAGGTTGATCTTAGTTTTGTCCGGAGTGGAACTCAGCGGTTACGTCACAAGTGAGCAAACACTAAGGAAAGTGCTAGCTATGAAAACAAGAGAGCTGACTTATGAACCTGATGGGGCATGTGGTACATTGTACATGGCCAGATATTAGCAGGTGTGCTCTTTCTCTCACACACATAAACCCTTTCCAGAAATAAGGTGAAAGTAATTTTGCATCCTAGTCCGGTTAATGCCATCTTCTCTGTCCTCACAGGCACACATAATGAAGACTTTTGTTGCTTATTGTCGACTGATGTTGACACACAATGTTCTGCAATTTGTTCCTGCAGTGGAAACATCCTTCCAAAAGAAAAAAACAATAAATAAATACATTAATAATCCAGAGAGCCCTGCAATGGACCTGTCCAGTGTGTACCCTGTCTCTCGCCTAATGATTTCTGGGATAGGCTCCAGCTTCCCTGTAACCGTTATTTGAAAGTTGCTTTTTGATAGCTGCTATTTAAGCTTTTACCCCATTTTTTCTGGTTTTCTAAGGCAACTTGGCCTTATTCAGCAGCATGTTTTTCTTTTCCACTGTTGTTGAAACCTTAAACTAAGCCCCAAGGTAAAAGATTTACAGTATGTTTACTATGTTGGAAGCTATACAATGATCTCTTTTCCTTTCAGAATGTACTGTGAAGAATCTCTAAGCTATAAATAATCTATAGTGTCCCACAAAGAACCATAGCCACATCTACGCCAGTGTTTCCTTCCTCTAAAAGCACTGAAATTGTTTAAACTGAATTGCTGTATTATTTTTTATTTTTTTTAAAGTTTATTGTAAATCTGCAATGTCAGAGCTTGTGCAGACTTTTGCATTTAGCTCACACAGCACCTAACAGGAAGAGGTTCAAATCTGGCAGTATTGATTATTTGATTAATGTACATCAAATATTCATAAGATGTTCCATTAAAGAGAGATGGCAGCAGCAAGGAGCACAGGAAACAAGACACACTAAAGTGCTGCATAATATTATTATATATGGTTGGTGCATTCCTAGAGTGGTTTAATGACAAGCTGTTAAATTTAACATTTTCTGCATCCATTCCCCCTCAGCCCACCCTGTCTATGTCTACTTTAGATAATTGTCTCCTATATTTCCCAGAATTCCACTTGTCAACCCCCAGAGAACAGGCGTGAACTTGTTGCATCCAGCTGAGTTACGTATACTGTATGTGTGGGTAGAGGCAGCAGTAACAATAGAGATAGTAGGAGCCAGAGAGATGAATTTTTCCACTCAAGAAAAAATGAGTCACACTCCCACTCAAAACACAGCGAGCCTTTTGGCATGTTGTCAGTGAAGAACTGGGTATCTCTGCTTCTTTTTTACTTCATATCACTGGATATAAAACTGCTTGAGGTCGTGACTTTTCAATTCTGGCAGATTTGTTACAAAAAAAAAAGAAAGAAAGAAAAGAATTGACTCGATGGTGACTTGAATTTCCAGCTAATACGAGATAGAAAAATCTGTTTCATATAATTACAAGAGATATTGTTTCTTTAGCAAATACTGTCACAAACCTTGAAACAAAATGTCAACCCCTTACATTGTATATTGTAAAAGTTACTTAGTTAATATATGTTACTCACCTAATACCTGTTACTTAGAACAAAACTGTCAATCCATACCAAATCAATTGGCAGGTGTTGGGCCAAACATGTGAACAGCAACAGAAAACCAAAGGTGGCTCGCCCACAATGGGACTCCACTCATGGAGACTTTACTGGTGTAATAAAGTAGTATGGAGCCCCTGCAGTGCTTTTTTTTTTGTTTGTTTTGTTTTGCCTGCCATATAATCACATCTAAATCTTTCTGTTTGCCCAGTGACTTTTGAAAAAAGCCTTTGCATTTCATGTCTGCATATGTGAGTGGGCTATCAAGATTGTGTGCAATAGCAGGTTAATTTGACCACAATTTGAGTTAATTTTCTTTGTAAACTGATGAAAATAAAAATGACAATTTTTTTTTTATTTTTTATTTTTTTTATCATTTTTCCTCTTTGGCTCAATATTTGACCAATCTCTAGACATATAAGAAAGCAATGAGTTGCCATGTTTCAGCACCCAGCGAGCCGTCGGGAGGGATTTAGGGCCTTGCTCAAAAATAAATGAATACAACTACTCACAAATCAATGAGTAATTATATCGTATAACAATGACAACAATGAAGGGTTGTTCCCAATTTCACAGCTTTCTCTCCCCAAAGTTGAACATTTGAACAATTAAAAAACAGAAGTGCAGTTTTGCTGTTGAGCCTGTCTGTCCACAGAGGTCATATCTAGGAGAAGATTGTGGCTGAGTGCTTTGAAGCATGCCTGCAATAATAATCAAGTGAATGCCCTTTGAGAGAAATAAATGAGATGCTTTGGCAGTTTTTTTTTTCATCCTTTGCCACACACTCTTGTTGGAAGAACCCAGTGAGGAAGCTATGGACTTGCTACTCTCTGTTGTACATCACAGTCAGCACTAACAAAACTCTCTGTCCAATAAAAGATGACAGAATTGTGTGACAACAACCTCCTTTCAGAGAAATCTTGAAAGACAAGCCCCCCCAGGCAAATGTTTTTGTGGACAAGAGAGAGAAGGCTGTGTGTGACAACAAAGACAAAGAACCTATTGCACATTATTCATACTCATAGTTATCATTAGCTCCCATGCGGATGATCAGATGACAGAGCATAGTTCAAAACTGTGCGCTTGACAGCCAAGGTTTGCTGGCAGGTGACCCAGCTCATTTCCCTAGAATTCTGTCAGTAGTAATGACGGGTGCTCTTTCAGCTTGCTAAGACTTGCCTTGGCCTCACATGATGAAGCAACAAAGCCAGCCACTTGCAGTAGCTCAGAGACAGTTCAGAGCACACAGCGGCCACCCAACTCCATGTTTTATTAAATAAGTCCTGTTTAAATGTCTCAGGGAACGGCTTTGTTTCGTTTTCTTTTGTTTGTAAATGTTTAATTATGTAAATTTTTACTTATGTAACAACATCAACCGTACCAACAGCCCAAATGAGAAAGCCTACAGGCGGAGTGGAATTCAGTAGAATCACCCAAACTAAACACTTCAGCTCTGTTACCGCAATTCAAGAAAAGGCATTCTGGACGCAACAATGCAGTTTTTCCCCCTTACTCTCATTCACTTCGACAGCTGATGACGTTTGCTTGCCTGGCCTGGAATCTACGACGGCTGCCAGTGTGAGTTGTGAATGGGATTGCAGGCATATAGTGCCGCTCTCACTGACACACACACACATGCACATACACATACACATTTTGCGCTTAGGGTCTACTGCACTGATGTTGCTTGCGTCACAGTGGCCAAGTTCAGGTTACATTTAAACAAAGGAATTCACCCCACACCCCTCATCTGCTAACACAAGCGTACATTTACACTGTACCCTGGTATTAACCTTCATTCAAACTATATATCCACTGCAACACCAAGAGCCCATGGCCAAACCAATTCTCACTGAAAAAAAAAAGAAAAAAAATGCCACATCAGGACTGAAGAAACTTTGTTCCTTCTGATATGCTGTGAACCTCAGTTTCCTGACAAACACAACAGAGACACGAGAGCATCTCAAATCAGCACATCTGCACTTCCTGCTGCTCCGTCACGGTGAACAGATCTGTAACAGTCAGATGATACTCAGATGTCCATGTCGGAGACTGGGGTGTTTCATTTCACCGCATACTCATCATCCATAAAGAATCTTCCGCAGAGACCGGAGAGCAGCTCCACAGGAAGATGGAGCTTGGATGGCAGTAGCCCACTCAGTTTGTTATGTAACAATCAATTTGATTAAATAGCTTATAGGCTGCATCAAACCAATAGTGTGTAATACCATTTAGCTTTATGTAAGACAGGGGTCACTTAACTAGATGGTTCAATGTGGTCAGAGCTGCTTTGCCCCCCCCACCACTCAAAATGTGTTGTGTCTAGACTCTGTGGTTTACATACAAAAGCTCATAAATCTCCTTAGATATGAAAGTTTTCTCTCACTTCCAGCTGGTTTTAATGTCGGTGTAATCTTGGAAACCAGGGTCAAGTGTTTACAGAGTCTTGGCAGTGAAACCCAGACAAACTTTCTAACCAAAGTACCAAAGAGCAACGCAGGTTTGACAGAAGGCCTGATCGGCTGCTTATAACCCCAGGCTTACCAAGACATTTTATTAACGCTTAGCTCATGTGGTTTCACTGATTTGGAGAGTGTGAGGATTGTGGTATAAACAAGCCACAGATCGCAGTGTAAGCTGGGCCTTCGTGTAGTGCGTAGTTGGGAGCGTTTGTACAGAGGATGCTTGCCTCTCACTTCAGGTCTGGCTTGAGACGTACTCGCATAAACAAACAGGAATAAACGATCTTTATTTGCTCCATTCGCATTCTCGCGCTGTTGCTAGTATGTGACCTAAAATGAGCC